>NW_028321898.1:15955075-16258106 GCF_036245765.1 Copidosoma floridanum | reverse complement strand
ATAAAGCAACATTTCTGTGTTTACTTTCATAAAACTAACCTCAAGTTTGACTATCTTGCATTTATCTTGGGATTGAGTTTCTGGGCACTTTGTATAGAACCACGGTACATTAAGCTTAGGGAGACCATAAGCACTGCAAAATACAGTCGTATTTTGGCTCGGACCCAAATAAATTTTTCCGGTTGGTAGTGTCCAAATTTCCTTGCCAGCTGCAAGTATGATATAAATTAATTAGTTAATAATGCATTAGTACAACACGATTGCTTGTCAGTATTTTATAAAAAATGAAAAAGGAAATGAGTAATGTCATTATTTTCTTACTATTAATGTAAACGTGTATCGTTTCAACATCTGGATTATTTTTGTAATCCTCCTTCTTTATGTTCTTTCTTTTCTCGGCACAGCCGTATCTACCAGTATCACCGAAGACGCTTAACGGCCTTTGAAATGTTGCATTGCGGTCCAACTCATTTTCATAAATCATGTGCTTGGATGTCCTTGTCTTTTTATCAATAAAAGAAAATAATTCAACACCAATCACGAAAAGAAACTTTTTTACAACTGTCATATAAATATACACGCATAAAGTATAGTCATGTCGTACAACTTACATGTTTCCTTTTTTCTGGATAGTAAAATACGAGTTCTTCAGTCTTACTCATACACGTGATTTCAATAGATTGTCCTTCATTGATAGTCACCCTGGACATAAAGGGATGCAGCGGGGGCGAGGATGAGTATCCATGGCAGCCTACAATTTTTGAAAAGTTAATTAAGTCAAGTATACACAGATAAAAACAAAATTTGTAAATCTTATGAGATAACGAATGCAACCATAGTATAAGCAATGGCGTTAAAAGTACGGTGGATTACCATGGATTATATAATTTCAAAATGCTGCTTTTTATTTTATGTATTGATTGTGTGACTATTTAATTATTTTCCTTTGCCCAATTGTAACTTTGTAAAAACGTCATACATGGTTATAAAAAGACAGCAATAACAGGACAATATCATGCACTAAGTATATAATAGTTATGCTGCTAGTTTTATAATCTTAGAGACTCAAGGAATTATCACTTTGATTCTCTATTAAAAATTTTATAGTTTAAAGTCCTTGATTTTTGGTGGGGGAAAAATACTCAAAACGTCGAAATACGAACAATCTAATTTTTCAATGAATTGTAGATTTTTATGAGTAATGCCTGAATATTCAGAGACTTTTTTGAAATGCCAATACTCAGATGGCTCGGTTAGAAAGATCAGTGATAGTTTTCAGTCATTATAATTTTCTTAATTTTGTTACATTTTCTTTTAACAATCGTTGGTGACTGAAATATGCTAAGGAATGCGAATTTTACTTTCATCCCACATTTATAAACACGAAATGATAAATACGTACTGTATGTGAGATGTGCAATAGTAGATGATTAAAGATGCGTGGAAGTTTTACAGTCGGAAGCGAATGAAGTTTCGTCTGACTCAGGCACGGTCTTTTAAGCTGTACAGTGGGAACGTGATAGGTACTTATGACCCCGAAATCAGAAACAATACTTAAAACTTTATACATAGGTATAGAAAAGTTGTTTTTTTTTTACTTAGGGAACTTTTTTATCTTTATACGTTTACTGCGCCCGGAATAAAAAAAAAGAGCTCGCACCTAGTCCAACGGGAGCAAATAATATAAAAGGTCCATCGAGCCTGGTGCTTGCCCTATCAACATTACCTTATAGAGTATAAATACTACTGTTCCTGATTATTGTATGGACTTGTAAAATTATGAAATTATTTGAAAAGTATTTATTAAAAAATCATAAAAAAAATTTTTTTCTTAAACTACGTATTAGAGTTAACCACATCATACATCAGTCATTTCACAAAAACTGTGATATTCTGTGAAGCCCATGCTTCAAAACGATGGATTGAATTATTTTGAGTCAGAACTTTTTTTAAACGGTTTCAACAAATTTCTTCTAAATACGTTTTCGAGAACGAGTCGAAAGAACTTTTTGCGTTCAAGATTGAAAAAGCAGGTTAAAATATCATTTCCATAACGTGAAGCATTTAGAAGTCTCAGTTTTTGCGGCTTCTAATGCCTAGACATTTCTTTTTAAATTTTTTTTTACTGTGTACTATTCAAAAGTTTGAGGTGTCAAATAGCTTTTCTAATAGTTTACGACCAAGAATTTTTTTTAAGTCCAAGATATTTAATTTTTAAGCCTACTGTTGATACTTTTGCATTGCGCGCCACAAATGACTTAATTTGGCTAAGCAATTAATTTTCAGACACTTGGGCTGCGTTTAGATGGAGTCTGGCAGATTCCCAGACTCCATCCAAACATAGCTTTGGAATTAATCGTTTTGTATTCCAAAGTGTACGAGAACAAGTTAAATTTTTTTAGACCCAAATTTGAATGTGGCTATTTGTAGTGGCGTTGCAAATGCGGAGCGTTTTTCCTGGCATACTAAGTGATCATTACCGCAACGCCCCTACTGTCAGAGGGATTTGAAGTTATTGATTAAATGACTGTAGTGCAAAAAAGGGTCTGGGTTACAAATGTAAGAAATGAAATTTCGTCGAAAAATTCTGACTTGGGGATCCACAACTGCTAAAAAAGTACCGTTAGTGTAATGACAAGTGTGTCATTTTGAAATTATTAAAAAATTGCATTTGAAATAACATAGATTTTCAAAAATGACTGTAGAGTTAGGCCCAAACGTTTCCAAGTCGTTTGGACCTCACATAACTAGGGAAAAATAATAAAGTATTCTAAACGTTCGAATGAAACTCAGTTAAATCGTAAAAATATTGTTTCTTAAACATTGTGTGTTAAACAGTTTTTGTAAAATGATCCATGTATATATACTCTACTACAATACAAAATTGTGTTTTACGTACAAACTGGGAAAAAGCGTTTTTTTATAATCAGTGGTTATTTTCTTTTTAATAAACATATGTTAATACATTTTAACGCTTTCTATCGCTTCAAGTAATTAAATTACATGTAAGCTATCATTAAAATCCTACTTAATAACAATCAAACGTTTCGAAAGATTAACAGCTAATGACTAGGAAATTTTCTTTGTTTGATTTGGATGTAGAAACTAATTTGTAAACCTATTCAAACCTTTATCAACATAATTAAAGTATTGTATCTATATTTTTTACTAATCTAAATAATTATGGAATAAACCTATCGTATTTTTTTCCTTCATCAAAAAAAGTCAACCATAAAATAAAAGCACAATATTTTTATTATTTCTGAAAATAACATTTGATGCGCAAAACAATTGTACCCTTAGCTCTCAAAAATAGCAATGCGGAAAAATTTTACTTCATATTTAGCCGTTAAAGGTTCAAATAAATACGTAGAAGACAAAGAGTTAGTATCGCAAGATAGAGTATATCAAATTTTTCCTGGTATGAAAACTGAAATTGAATGGTAATTTTAAGTTCACGAAATCAAATACTGGGAACTCTAGCTAACTACCTACTATTTTATCAATCCATGCAAGTACTTGGCCAAATTTTTAACTGCATTTCAAACCGTGTTGTAAAAATATCAACCACTTTTTTGATCGACAAATTATGTGAAACTAGAAAAAAAATCTTAATCGTTAGAAATTTTAGATATTTCAATATTATTAGTATACAGCTAACATCTGATCAGAAGTAACAGTCTGTCAAAGAGCAGGTTTAATAATGAGTAACACAAATTTTCTTTAATAACACGACATTATTCAATAGACCATAAATAATTGTTTTTATTGACAAACTTAATTATTTTTGGCCATCTAACTTTGTCTGCAATCTCAAATTGGAGAATATATAATACATCTCTAATGTATAGAAGGCTAGGTACATAAAGAGATACATTTTACATTATCTGCTTACGTGCTGAGGGGAAAATAGGTGACAATGAAGTTAGTGTTCACAGTGCATGCTCAGTGGACATTTAAGAATACCTTTTAATTTTTAAAGCAATTAGAATATCGTGAACGAGCAGTTATATATTAAGTTTTACTAATTTTAAGACAAACATTTACAGTATAAAGTATTAAAATGCAATATACAAGTTATGGTTAACAGCCGTAGTTTGAGGAAAAAACGACAGTGCCTTTTCCATATTTAACATTGATAATTTTACTCTTGACAAGTATTGTGTTGAATCGAACGTATTTTATTTATTTATAAAAGATGACATCACCATCACAAGTTTCTCAGCGTACTAGGGAGTCAAACTTTTCCTAACGTTGAAAATGTTAAAAGGGCTGGGCTTTGTTGTTTGTTGTTTTAAGCGCCCGCATGGATAAATTCCTTAAACAAACCGATTGATATAAACTGTATACTCACATGTAAGTAGGACGAGAATAAAGAACATCAATTTCCACCAAAATGGCCACGATAGGCCCCATTTTTCTTTGGAGTTCGACATCTTACCTATCGGAATATCTCTAATGTAATAAATCCTTTCAGCTTGCACGGTTGGACCCTAAAGTCTTACGTTCCAGCTAGAGAAAGGATCTGTGGAAAAACAAAAAAATTATTACAGATAGCTATATAATCCATGCAGTTGTATCGATATTAATAAATTTGAAATATGCTGACATACCAGAAGACGAATCGACACTGAGCTGGAACAACAAAAGCTAACAGCTACTTTTCGTGCAACACCTATAACAGCTACGTACCCCACCACTTTGTAACATTCCTGGTAGCATCGTCATCAATTCTGATGCTCGTCTAACACAAAGCCTTTGTCGTGAAACATAAAATCACTGCCTAGTTATTTTTCAATGAATGCAACGAAAAAGTATTGTTTTTATTTAAAATCTTGCTTAGGCACTTTATCAAACACTACAGACATCTGTAAAAAGTATGCAGGGAAAGGCGGCCCCTCCTGAATTATCTTAGATACTTCAGAAGCAGAAAAATTCTACTACATTTTTAATTATTATTCTCAAAAAGAAACTAGAAACTAGAAATACATTGCGTGATCCATTTTTTGTAACTATCTTATACACCTTACTCCATTAGTAGCAACCCTAGAAAGCAAAGCTTGTTACCTATTTCAATCTATTAACTTTAAAAAGAGCTGCTCAATAGTACTTGGTTCTCAAAAATACAAACATCCTTCGTTCTTTCTTGAAAAACTATTTCGTTTTATTTCCTAACATATTTAGCAGCATAATGTTTATTATCTTAGGCCTTATTACAAATAATACAATTAATAATTATTGTTTTTTTAATGAATCTATACTTAAACTTTTGTAAGATAGCAGCTCGTAAAGTTTTCTTTTTTTTTTTCACAGTTGATAACTGACAGTTATCGACAATGAAAGCATAGGCATACTTTGATTTTGAATTGACAATATTGCGAAAATAATACTTATAATAACCTAAAGTTGCTTATTCTATACTTTAATTGATATGCTAAACCTTAAATAGTTTTCTAGAAACATTTTTATAACACATAGTACAACATTAATATTATGTAGAAAATGTGAAAAATTTATTTTAATTCCAAATCAGATCTTTGAATCGTAGTTTTTGTAATTTATTTTTATCAATTTCAGATTTAAATTGTTCAAATCAAGTTACAGTTACTTGAACCGAGGTAAAGTAGCTAAATTAAAATGCATTAATGTTAATCTTTAGGAACCTTTTAAAGTCGATAAAAAGTTTCAGCAATACCCAAATTTATTGTAGTCAAACGGGCAGCAATCCTCAGTTACAACAAATATTTTTTGGTGAAAAACTTTACGTCATTCTTACAGTTTTTTGTTTTTAAGGAGGTTCCAGCGTTCTAGTGTCGCCATATAAATTAAATAGTTTAGATTACGATAAATCTATAGGTACCCTTTCTTATACCCTTAATTGTCCCGAGAGATCTGTTTTTCGTTTACTGTAAATGTATGCTATAAATTTCAAATCAAAAAATCATGCAAAGTGTTTGTATATTCTATAATCAGTTAACTTAAAACACATTATAGATTTCTACCAAGTGAATTCAAAAATAATTAAGAATACAGACATCAATAAGAGGACTTATAAATAAGTTTAAAAAATATGACTGATACGTCAAAACGCAGAAAATCATTTAATTTAGTGGACAGCATTTCACAGTATAGGTTCTCTGCTTATTTCTCAGTATAACTTACGAAGAAAATTATAAAATATATACTATGCCTATATATGTACATACAACTTATATACTTAGAAAAATCGTATCATAAACAGGAGAATAATTTTTAATGAAGCCTTTTTTATTATGTGATTGGGGTTGAAAGTCAAGCTTACTAATCGAAGTGACAATAGCAGTAGGAGCGAGAAATTTTAATTAACAATATTTTTTGACCTTGGTCTAAAATGACGCATAAACAAAGTCGAGTTACGGTCCATCATTTGATTTGAACCTCTCGTTTATTTCAGTGTTGCCATTCAATTAGCGAGCTTAAATTTTAGAACCCAATCTGGTTCAAGCTGAGATTACGTGGTTATAATTCACTGACATAAGTGGGTTGTAAAAACTAACGATTCGTAAATCATTACTATAATCCTATATCATTACTATAATCATTACTATATTATCCTCGGTTTGGACAAAAAATAAAATTTGAAATATCAGTAACGGTAACAACGGTTCAAAGTATAGATGAAAACCTTGCAGAATGTGTTTTTGGCAAGATCAAAATAGATATTCTATCATGAGAAAAAAATTTAAAGATCAGTCAATACTATTTGTGAATTTAAAAACTAATTAATAAAACATACATCATTAGAAAAAGTTTTTTGTATGGAAACCACAGAATTTACATCGACGAACAAAATTTACACAAAAAACATCGACGAGAATGTTATTTTTGTTTTATTTTCGAACGCTGTACAAAAGTAATTCACTAAGAGAAAAAACAAAATATAAATGGTGCTATTTCACCGGCTTATTTGAGATGTTTGAGTATTTGACCAATAACTTTCAATATTTAGAATAGTAATTTTTATCATTAGTCCAGTAATATTAACTGTTTGTATGTTCAATAGAAATTGCTTTCCAGAATGGTAAAAATTTTGTTACGAAGACCGAAAATTTCCTCGACGTGATAGACACCAGATTAGCATTCTAGCATAGTATATATTTTTATCATTTTATACTTTCAGTGTGATTCCGCTGTAACTGACTTAGACATTTCCCCAGCTAGTTTCGCGTATTGGGGCAGAATCAATGTATGTAAAATTCAGTATTGAAGTAATAAACAACATTAAAAATCGTTTTGGTGGTTTCAGAAAAAAAAGTCAAAATGTCTTTTTCGTTCAGTGCCACTTTTAAGATTTTTCAATTTTTTACCCTCACTCTGCGAACATAGAGCGTAAGTTTATTATCCAACTGTAAATAGACTTTAATAACTTAAGGGTATGGTCAATCTTTTGCCATCAATACTGCAACTGAATTCTTCTATTCATAGTCCGAGAAGTGGGCATATATTTTGGGTACAAAATATAGTCAAAACAAAAGAATAAGCGGGAGTCTTTCGATGGCATTATATAAAGGTGTATTATCAAACTGTACTATAAAGTAAACAATCGGCCGCCGCATTATAAGTCTGTATTTGACACTCTATTATGTTACCGACAGAAATGGGCACTATTTAATTAAGTTGAAATACTCTGTGATACGTTGGTCAAAGTTTTAAATAATGTGAAGTGAATCCTTAATAACTTTACCTAAACGTAATACTTAATCCGTTATTGCATCGGGAATAGTAACTAAAATAAAAAAATGTAACAAATATTTCAAGTACTGAAATTTGAAATGAAGACATTTATTAACTTTATTAAAAATACAATATTAAGAGTATTTTATGCAAAACTACCTGGTATCTGCGTTTTTACCTGCTTTTTGAAACAAATATTTTCCAAGATTAGTCTAAAAATATGATTAAAAGCATACACTGTTTTTCTGAGTAGTCTGGAATCATACGTATGTACTATGTATTATATATTCGTATATTACGTTACGAGGCCGTAAAGTAGCTGATGTACGGCCGCGTGATGTCGCCCTCGGCGTATTCAGGCTGGATCCAAAGCTACAGTAGATGGATCCGGACTGTATCAAAACTGTAGGTTCATTTCTACTCGGGGCATGAAGTTTGGTGAAAGTTTGGCCAAACGTAAAAATTTCCACGCGGGTACCATAAAATAATTGTGAAAACTCATAGATTTTTCTGAGTCACCTAATATAAACTTGGCATATGCGTGTACAAAAATACTTCAGATACTTCAAGCAGAAAAAAATTAACTTATGCTCTTGTTTACATACATTTTTTTCAATTGAAGTGGTTAACCATATATTTTTAAGAATTCATGGAATTCTTTATAAAAAAACTGCATCATTATAATTTTTAAATTTCTTAGGTTTGTGATTTACTTGCGAAGTTATAGTCGATTTTGTAACGACTTCCGTGAATCGAAGTATTAACGTTGCAAGTTTCTAGTTGTCATTTTCTTAAAATTAAAGTGGTTAACCATAGTTTTTATCATAGATAAATTTGGCATACTTTGTTAATATAATCACTTAACTACAGAAGTTTTTATCATTCCAATAAAAACCATTTAAGCCACCGTATAATTACTCTAGTCTGTATTATGTTATTTTCATGAAACTCACGGAAATAGAAGCATTCTGGAATACTTATGAGTGCGAGAGCACTGCCAGCCGTGTCGTTCGTACAGCGCCACACCAACACACACCAAATGAATATACAACTATAACCAGAAAAAAGACTTAGTAGTTCCATGGACCTCAAAAAGCTACGGCAACCTCCCGTAACACTTCAACTACGTATACAGCGTCACTAAAAAGGAGCATTCTCACGAAAAAAAGCATGAGTAATATTTTTCATGATATTGAAATATTTACACCAATTTATTTTTCAGGAATTCCAGCATCAAATAGCGCTGTAAGATATTTCATTTCTAATTTTGATAATTCACCATAATCAAATTAAGGTAGTTCATGACACCTATATTTCTCAACCTACTCGTGCAACAGTTATTCATCAATTTTTTAAATGTTTATTATTGTTTATCGTCAATTAATACCTTAGTAACATAATCAATTTTTTCATCACAAAACTGACAAAAAAGAATTAATAATTTTAACTAGGTGCAAAAAGTTGAGAACAATTTTACCGCTGTATACATATACTAGAAAACAGAAAACATCATTTTAAAATGCAAATGTCTTTAAAATGGCACTTGGCATGTTGATCATCTCTTCACATATAGACCGTAGTTTTGTTATTCGTCTTACAGTCATTTTTTGAAACGATTGTAAACAAAATTTTAAAGTTATGAAAAAAAGAACAGATGTTTTTGAAAGTAAAATATCTTGGAAACGGCATGCCTTAAGGTAAGACTATGATAAGCAATAAAGTGTTTAAGAAACTGGTTGTGAGGAATGTACAAGAGGTCGATAAATTGTAATGATATTGTATTCTCACTGCAGTACATTTTGCTTAATTTGATAATAGCAAACTGATAATTACAATCGCATAACAACAGTAAATGATATATCTACAGATATCTCTTGACAAAGCCAAAGATTTGCCCTTTTTCGCCAACATGGGCGCTTCGAACGTTTTTTTTTATCCCCTCCATGTGTATATTGCTGCCATACTTAAGCTTCCCTCGATCAGCTTATTATTTCAGTCGATGTTTTGTTACAATTCAAATTTTAGTATAACACTATTCATTTCTGGAATACTTTAATTGTTAACAAAACAAATAAAAAGTAAATCACGTGTTAATAAAAATGAACAACGCACCAGCTTACATGAAAGGATTGGAGGAGGTTTCCTGTGAAAAGGTGAATATTTTTGTCATTACTGTCATTAATTGCGACTTAAAATATATTCTACATAATTATCTTAAAAGCCATATCGGTCGAAAAGCACGCCTATAATACCCACGAACAGAAATCATCAGCGATAAAAAAATGTGGTGATAACATCAATCTCAAGAAGATTATTGATAATTGTAGAAAATGAAGAGAAAGCTCATGTATCGAAACATATTATGTAGGTCATTTTATGAGAGTTGCGTTTTTTATGCCTGTTTCAATATAAACCATTTTTCTCTGAATAAAAATTCCGAAATAACACCAAAAAATTTATTGCTTGAGTATCAGATAAAAAAACAGGCTAAAATATTATTACCATAATCTGTCACATTTTGAAAAATTGCGTTGAGTGGTCTGACACTCAAATGAAAGCGTTTCGTATTCAAGAAATGATATCAGATTTTTTCACGACTCAAAATTGTATTGTTTTGTGGTATTTTGATTTGATTTTTGAATAAAATAATGTCCTCTGATATAAAACTTTACAAAGTTGGAACAGTTATTTTATCAATTTTAAAAAACTAAAAAGTTAACATATCACATAATTTTAGTGGCAGAGAATGATGTTAATGAGTATTAATAGGTTTTAATTGAAAAGAGATACATTACTTCAAAAAAGTGTCCAAGTTAGATAAATTTTACATGCGTGAAATGAATCTGAAATTTCTAGAAATGGTAACTGTCAGTTTCCTGGTGAAACGTGCAAGACAGGGTTAGGTTATACAAGAGTTATTTCTACAGTACACCCTAGGCCAGCGATAATAACACCCTGAAAAATGATTTTAAAAGGACACCAAGCAATGAAATCTAATTTAGAGCGTATTCCATGAAGTAAGAAGTTAATCAACTGTTGTGTGAATACCTTTTTTTCATGTATCGTCATTATTTTTACCTGATGATATGCGTGCATTTAGTAAGGTGTGTTTCGAATACTTCTGACTACGTGATTCAACAATAAATTCAGAAGTTAGCCATTTCATATCTAAAAAGTGTACAGAAATGAAACTTGTAATTCATCAAAACATTTTTTCACCAGATTTTGTTACGAGAACACCCTGTATTAACAGGTATGTACACTATTAGAAAGCTTCGAAGCTGAGACAGCCTGACGCTGTATTTTCTAACTTTCTTATAAAGTATACTAAAAAAAAATGTATAACGTAATCATGTTTTTGTTGTTAGTTTAAACTATTATTATTTTAAAAAATTTTTAATTTACATGTATGAGTTAGATTTTTCTTTTAAAACTACTCACTGCTGGTATTAAAAATTTGTATGGGAAAAGTTAATGTACATTTAGCGTATACCAAATGGATCACACAGTTGACAGTATTAGAGCAGATGGCCCTCCGTGGGCGTGATAAACATGTTCATTTGAAGGTGAAATTAGACAAGTAAAGAAATAAGGGCTGAATAAAATTGATATTGAAGACAAAAATGCAATGCATGTATTTAACGTACACAGAATCATAAAATCACACAAATTTGCGAATTATTTGAGTAACCTAATCAAAGCCGTCATAGCCACTGCTTCTCTGGAGGGTAAAAAAAGGCTCATAACAGCCTATGTTAATCACTTTTGCCATCACTAACGAGTCCGACACTTTAGCTACAGGAAGCTGGGCACTTCAAAGCGCTGTTGTACAATTATCTGATACCATGATGCATGAAGAAATGAAATCTATGTATTTGATTTTCTGTATTTAACCTTGTGTATTATACTTTACTCTGCCAAGACGGGTGACGAAGAGGCTATTGTAGTCTCCTATAGTTTTCCCTGTCGACCAGTGGCTACTCTCTCGTGTTACTTGGGTAAAGAGCACATCTTCGGCTGTATACCAGAGCTATCCTCTAGATTAGAAAGCTGGTGATTCGGTGGATTTTCGAATCCTTACGGATCTAAATAAAATAATAAACGAAATATATATATATATATATATATATACATATATATATATATGACTAACAAGCGTCTGTTCAAAATATCCTTGGTAAAACCTAGCTAGCTTTTCAAATAGAATTTTTCTAAAAATGGTATAGTTGTTCTGAAAAGTTATTACATCAGAGTTTCTGATGATCAGGATATCTTTCACTCGTTACCCGATGTTATAAACAAAAGTAGACCAGATCCAAAACTGTAAAAAAATTTTAATCTTATTGTATTTTTTAGGAAACATGTAATGAATAATTTAAGAATTTAATGTTTTATGAAATTTGTATGTGTATATATAGTATGATTATAGAATGGAGGAAGAATAGTTTATGCCACCGACGATTTCTTTGCTGTAGCCGAAAATTTACTGAAAGTATGTATATAATAATGAAGCAGCTTAAATCAATAAACATTCGTTAAATTAACTTGATTTTAAAGTACAATAACTCTTTTGATTAGAAATTTATCTTTCAGTATGAAGAACCTATAAGTAATGATTGTTGTACTGAAGTTGGAAAGTGGATGGATGGTTGGGAAACACGGCGCAGACGAATGGAAGGTCACGACTGGGTAGTATTTGCTTTGAAACAACCATATTTTATAAGAGCAATATGCATCGATACAGCCTTTTTCACAGGGAATTATGCACCTATTTTTTCACTGCAAGGAACTCATCTTAAACATTCGATAGAAGAAGAGGCTGCAATAAAGTCTAAAAAATTCCTAAACCACAAGTATAATGGAACAGTTCAGGATCGCAGTAACCGACTAGGGACAGCAGCAAGTGCGCAAGACAATTTAAACATCAAAGGGCTCAGTACGCATGTAAGTCGTATTATTATATTTTTTCAACTTTCAAATAGTTTTTTTAGAGTATTGTAAAGATAGTCACTTTTAAAAAAATGAACGTTAAATAAAAATTAGGACTACTTTGCAAGTGCACTTGGAGTACGTTTTTTTAGACTGTCTTGATCTCTATTCTTTAGTTATAGGTGTACATCATGACCTTGATGTCTAACATCTCATAAATAATGAGCATATAAAAATCGGTTTTCGTATAATGCTCAAGATACATAATGAAATTAATGAGACTTCTAACTTAAAGCTTGTGATAAAATATTATAAAACAATTAGAAGTAGATAATAATACTGATATAACACTGAAAATATGGTTCTATGGTAAGATTTTATTTTCTTCAACTTATAACAGTTAAATATTTGTAGTAAAAATGTAGTGTATGCTCCGTCGTATACTCATCAGCTGACGATCATTGGATAATCACTATTTGTATGATACTTACATGATTTTTATTTGATTTTTACATGATTGATACCCTACTTTTATCTACATGTCAAACATACATTACCCGATATCAACGCGATAATGATCTGAAGTTTACCTTAATTCTACCTATTAATCAACTAATTGTATCAAGTGAATACCAGGTGATAATTGTATAAAAATTAAGTTATAATCACGGGATGATTATGTTAAAAGTCAGTGTAATTTTTACTTAAGTTTATGCCAAATTGTCTAGTAGTAATTAATAATTATTAGCAGATCTTTATCAACCAATTTTGCACTTTTGATATAAACACTTCTAAAAATAAGAGCCTTAAAGGTATCGAATCTCTGAATTTTATATTGTTATTGGCTGAAACTTGTGAGAAGAGATCAAAGACAGGGCTGGAATTCTACCTGTTGATGTAGTGGCAATTACACCCATTACACCATGTGCAATATAGTTGGTGCAGAGTATTGGGGCTGAACTGAATCGCTTTTATAATTAAAGGAATTAAGTTATCTTTCCTTACGGTCAAAAATTGGACGATATCATACGAATTAACCGCTTATTTAACGAAGATTTAACACTAAGACAGCGCTGATTTAACGTGGAATTAGCAAGGATTAAACGTGGATCCGATGTGGAATCAAGAGTAGACCAAAGACACATTTTGAAGTACAGCATTGTGAAATATTTGCATTGTTTTCAAGGTAGTCTATAACTCTTACTTGAAATCCCACGTGAATTCTGCTCGAATTTCGAATGTTTCATTACACATAAATATTCTATGTCTTATACCAATTGTATTGTTTAGCAGATTCCCTTATTTAAACTTAACATAATACTATAAATATAAATAATAAATCTCGTTTAGATCATAACTGTTGTAGATGATTACGTGTGGTATAGAAGTAGATGTTATTCAATTTAAAAATTACACAAGAGAAACAGCTGAGCTGTACGTTAAACTACACAAATGGTATTACATGCCCGCATCTGTACACAAAATTCTGTCTCATGGTGCACACATAATAAATCATTTTGTACTAGGACCGTTTTGTCTTTTAAGTGAAGAATCACAAGAAGCGCGTAATAAAGATGTACGATTTAGCAAAAAATTCAGCACAAAGAAAAATACTAGATATAATACAAATAAAGATGTGATGCGAAAACTGCTAATCTCATCTGATCCATACATATCGAGTTTTCGACACATAAAGAAAAAAATTAAGCTTGAAATCGATGCAGCTGTAAAAAATTACTAAAATTAACACGAAAAAGACAAAAACTGTATAATTATTAATGTATGTTTCTTACTGATAAAGTTCCAACGATAATCGTGTCTATAATGTAAAATATAGAGTAATGTTGCATCATATAACATACTATTCTTAAAAAATTTGTCCCATTGTTATTCAAAATATATTTATCAATGCAAGATTGGTACGGTAGATAGCGCTCGGATGATAATGCAGATAAATTACCGTAAAATGGTTAGAGATTCCGTATGTGTATGTAATGTGTGTGTATGTCAAGTATCAAGCAACTAATTTGGCATTGCTTTGGAGCAGATACTCATGTAAACACTACCAAGATGTGTGAATGTGAATATATATTTCAACAGGACCAAGTTTTAAGTAAATAATAAGTGGAAGTTCTTGTGTAACATGTCATGTTGTCCAGCATACCAATTTGTGTTAAGGGTTGTCAGCTGTGCAATCAGATAAGTATACATTTTGTTGTATAAGTAGCTTTAAATAATTAAGAATATTATCTCTTTTTCAGAATCAAGGTAAGCACTTGCATTGTATTACTGGTAAAACTTGAACCTGAAACTTCTTATAGCTGATCTTCCATGGTAAGAATGGAGTGGTGCTTCGAAAGGTTTGAATTGATATAGTGCATTATAATTTTGTGTTAACCAATAACCATACAAATGTTACTTACCCAGCTTTTGATATTGTGCTACTAAAATTACTTCTACCAAGACCATCAATGATGGTGACTGCAACACAGACTACGAGGAATAAACGTCATCAATTGTGACACTTGTTCACTGCCCGATGAGAAGTGTCGAACTTATGAGGTAGTCCCCCAACGACTGGTTCAGGACAAAATTATATATAAAATATTTGTCAATATTCTTTTCTTGCATTTACACAGAAAGTTTTCAAGAAGCAGTCAGGTAAAATATCCAGTAGTTGGACACTTTTGACAGACAAAATTTTCTATGCTGATTTATAAAAAACTAACAAAAAATGATGTTTAAAAAAACTTTGCATTCAATATTTTAAATTTTTTTTATTTATTGGAAAAAAATATATCAGGTTGATAGACAAAGAAAAAATTAATATAAAAAAAAACATCATCAAGACCCAGTGTCTGGACACCAGTGTCCAGATCCTGGGACCAACAAGAGACTTGGGACCAGTAGTTGGATACCCCATGTTAATTAAGGACGTTGCCCTGTTTATGAAAATGATTACAGAACTTGACGAAACTTGAAAATATGATAGATTAAACCATTCTGAACTCGAAAACGTTTTTTGGACATACCTTATAATACTAAAAAAAGAGAAATATGCAATCTATGATAAGCAGTTTATCACTGTTCTTATGGAACAGTGATTGAAATAACCTTATAAAACCTGTTAGAAATAACACAAGTGAGAAATATTTTGTTAATAATTAAGAAAATATTTTATGATTCCACCCTCAAAGTTTGGAGCCATGTTATAATGCTTTTTATTAAAATATCAATGAAAATAGTAACGAAAAAAGATGTTTAAGGGTTAACGTGGCAACACCGTATCTTAGAGAAAACGAAGGAGGAAGCGGGACATTGGCGGCACATTCAAATGTACCTCATGTGCGATACTGAATCTACAGCAAGTTATTATAGAAGGTGTTAAGCAACATAAAAAATTATTAATTGACAAATACAAATGTATTCATCGCGGGGGGTATAGTGTAATATATATTAATTAAGGTATCGAATTTTTATAAAAATTTTTGCTTCTCTATTTATAAATTTTACATAACATTACTTGCATCAGTGCCAATCCGACAAACACTTTTATTTCTCAACATGTTTATACAACTCTAATATCACATTCAAAATTACGCATGTAATGATATAACTTCAGTAATAATCTAATTTTATACTTTTGTGACTGACAGTAAGTGATTGAGAATATTATCGAGGGTCAGTCTTTTTTTAATAATTGTTGCTGATCCATTTACTCTGCCTTCTAAAAGGTGAGTCGCACATTCTGGGCCATTTTTATGAGCATCGATTAAATTTTGATAACTGAAATTTGACTCGGCCAATCTTTGCATCATTTCTTTTGAAAGTACACCTTTTAAAGGTAAAAATGTATCCTTATTACTTTTACTGCGCTCCTTTTTATCAATATATTGACACACATCAGCGACAGTTGCATTGATTGCCATTAAATCTTCTATTCTTAAGAATTTTTGAGCTAGTTTTTCTAGAATTTCCACATCAAACTTTGCATCGTGAGCATCCGAACAACAAATTTGTAATTTGGAGGATGCCAAAGTAGTCAACTTATGATTTTCTACATCAACAATTTGTTTTTTAAACAAAGGCAAAGTATCCGTAAAGCCAACAATGACATCTTGAAAATCACTGAGTAAATCACAATTTTTTACTAAATTAACGAAACGCCTAAAAACAAAGTCACATTTATGAGCAACTAAAATACATTTTTTTTCGATTTTCTTTAAAAATTGCAAAACATCGTGTGCAATGACCGATTTACTGTTTGTCTCAACTTGCTGACCGTTTTTATAAAGGTTCTTGTTTATTGGAGTCAAGTTATGAGTTTCTGAAGATTTTGGATTGATTGGTCGCGTTGGTGTTATGTAAGAGGTAAACGATTTTTCATTACATTTTAGGGAAATTTGTAAAATTTCATCTTTGAACATGTCAAACCCTCCTGTTTCCAGGTCGAAAAATACTACAGCTTCTTGATCTGTCTCAAAACTGTTCGTATCACGTAGCTGATTTAATCCTTCACTGGGGATTGTTTCAGAGAAGCTTTCATCAGCATTGAAACTTTGGGCACTCGAAGATTCTTGCACGCCAAAGAGAGACATATGACTGCTATATGAAACCCCTTCTCTTTTTTCTTTTCGATGTTTTAATTGAGAGCGCACCTGAGAAAGCTGAATACGCCTTCTTTTCACATCGACAAGTTCCTCTCTGATCTTGCGTTTTGAAGCTTTTTTGTCACAGCGTTGAATACGCCTAGTGAGTCGATCTGTCGTTTCAAAACGTAGAGCATGAAGAATACGATCGACATAAGCCTCTCTAAAATTTTTTTGTATGACTGTACAAGCAAATCGAAAATCACATGACTGACTTGTGCTGTAACATAATCTCTTTGGAGCCTTACTGCACATCGAATTGTTAAGGCTCTCATTTGCCTGTGAAGATGCTGCCATTAAAAACTTTTTGGCGTTTTCGGCAAGCTTATCAAATAAAATTGTGAGTTCCTTGAATAATACAGCATTCTTCAGTTATAACCCAACATAATTCTCTTTACCTTCTCTAGCTGTACACCAGGATCCACAGTTATCGTGCCTATCAAATGCATGATAAGGTATATTCTTAATGGCAGCCATCATTCGGTCCAGATTACCAACATTTTGTGAAACAGCGTAACTGAAATATTTTTTAAAAGTTTTTATTGTGTCGTGCTGCAATTCACGATCTGACTATTTCAACATAAGCATTTTTAAAAAGCTCGTTTTCAGTTACCAGCTTACGCTCACCTTCGGCCTCAATACCCTTAGCGCTACCCTAAAAGTTTAAGCGACAATCAAGTTCTATAAGAACATTTCTTTTTTCATCAGAGTCGCACTGACGACATTTTCTATTAAAAGTTATATATGCTAGGACCATTCCACTAAGCTTCCCAATCAGAGCACCATATCCATTCAGACTGTAATAGGCGTAACCATTTGCGCGTTGAGTCCATCCAAAATCAAATTTAGCAAACAGTCTCACAAACGTAATTTCTTCAACATTTACACATTCCCTATGGACGAGGAAATCATCTGGGGTCCCTGGAGGCCTAAATTTAAGGAGAAAAGAGGAGGACATGTATGTTGTGGAACTATTTGTTATGATTTTAATAGAGGTAAATAACATTTTTTATTGATTTATAATTTGTATATATGTATATATCAATGTGTATAAAAAAAAAATTTACATTCATTAACTGTTGTATAATTTTAATAATGTAATTGACAACATACTGGCAATTACAACCTTACAAAAGTAATTTTTTGGTAATATTTATATAAAAACAACGGTTGTTGTGTATACCTCAAATACAACAATATTGTAAGAATCAAATTTTTGCATGGTTAAATTTAAAAATTGTGAGATTAATTCATTGTAAGTGTAAAAATCAGTTCATGTAAACTTCAAATTGATTGAATAAAATATTTGACAGGATGTATTAATAGAAAACTACTCACAACATTTTCTTCAGTTTGTCTAAATCTGCCAGGGTCGCTGCTCGTTCTAATTCATTAGCATGGATATAACTATTCTTTGCTACTTCTTCGATGAATGGACCAATGTATTTCTCTTGAGTTTTGTAATTGTTTTTTGACAAAATAGGTACTTCAAAAGTACTTAAGAAGGTGTCAGCCTGTGTGTGCCCTATACCTGCACGTATTGCACCTGTGTATAGGCAATTTTATCAATTAGTTATTTATGAACAGACAATTATTGTGCTAAATATTTATTGTTTCTTACCTAGAGGTGACTTCGCATTTATTTCAAACATTTTCTCAGTACTGCCAGGAAGTGCAGTCAAAGGTCCACTTTCAATTGACTGGACAATACAACATCCATCATATTTCACTTTGAAATAGGAACCCATCCCATGAATAGTTTCATCCACGATATCGCCCATGTGCAGTTTTTCCTGGCAATTTTTGCAGTACATTTGTTTGGACATATGCTTTAAATCAACGATACGCGCTCCTTCAACAGGGTACTTCGAGGTTATTTTGGCTGAGTTTTTTTCACTCTCGTTGGTAGATGCAACTTGTCGTCCCTTGTTGTTACTACCGTTCTCTGATCGCCACAACATGTGTTCGTAAACCTTTTTGGACACATATTTTCCTTTCCAATGGTATCTTTCGGGAGGCATGACACTTGACTTGAATACTAATACCTAATAATAAACATCGATCAGCTGTATCTAGTATATATTCTTTTACCCCATATATAAGTATACTTAACAACAGCCGGTGGTGTTGCCAAGTTTCGATTCTACGTCGATAATACAGTTAACTGGTCAAGACGAAAAGATCCAGGGCAACGTCTTTAAATGAAAAGGAGGTTATGGTGAACATAATTTCAAAATGCTTTCTTACATCTCTCAACTACTCAATGATTATAAACTTTTTTACTACGTGATATAGTTTCTGGTCATCATACAACTTTATTTTAGTTTTCAACAGTAACATTAACATGTTATATTCAATAATAATCAATAATTTTAAGTGTTTTTTATCATCCAAGTACGAGGTATACAAAAAATCTTATGTTATCGAATGGAAACTATTCTTGGACAGAGTTATTTGTATTTTTCGATGTGTTTAGCCCTAATAAACTCAATAAAAACTATAATAATATAAATTTTGCAAGGTAACTTTAGTTAGAAAGTAACTTGAACGTTCTATGCCCAACTATAAATTATAATTTTTAGCGATTTTTTCCGTGTCCGAGTACTGAGTATAGGAATACTCCTATGGTATTAAAGGGATCTATTTTTGGACAGCAATCTTACATGCTTCGCATTTGAAACATGTTTTTTTACGTAAAAACGAAAAAGAGTTTTAAAGATAAATTTTTTATTCGGGCATTATTATGCATTGATGGATTATAAATAAATTTTTTTTTCCTATTTGAAAACGTCTTCTATTCGAAAATGTTAATTATATTGGACTGTCCAACTACTGGTGCTATTTATATTTCTGTCCAACTACAGGGTACTTTACCTTAACACCAAAGTAATCCATCTCTATTGAAAATAACCACGTGGTTTTACCACGTGGTAAACCACATAGTTTTACCACGTAGTTTTTGTCTCAAAATGCCACATGGTTTTTAAAACCAGGTGGTTTTGTAGTACCACGTGGTTTTTTCACCAAGAAGTTCAATAGTTTTCACAAATATAACCTTCTTCTTTCTAGTTCTATTGATAAATTTTTTTCTTGTCTTGTTATATACTATCGTAATAAATACTTGTACAAACAGTTTTCTGAGCGATTTCTGTTCCTCTATTGAAAAAAATCACGTGGTTTCACCACGTGGAAAAACCATGTGGTAAGCCACGTGGTTTTATATCATAAATCACGTGGTTTTGTTTCAAATTAACACAGGGTTCTAAAAATCACGTGGTTTTATTACGACTATGTGGTTTTTTTAAAACCATGTGGTATTTTTAGACAAAACCACGTGGTTTATGATATAAAACTACGTGGTTTACCACAAGGTTTTTCTACGTGGTAAAACCACGTGGTTTTTTTCTATTTTTGAGAATATTGGATAAGACAAACAAACATAGCAAATAAGGTAATCTTTATTTTATATTTAGAAGCTGCAATCAGTTCATCAATCACAATAAATATTTTTCTTACTACCTCCCCCGAAAGTTCGAGTTTTGGTGGCTGTAAATAGGGACGAAAGCCGATATTCCTTCTCTATCGATGCGACATTTATATCGCATAGAGGGGTCGGGAGAAAAGCTCCCTGCTCCTTACTTTTCTTTGCGTGAGAGAGAGGTAGAGAGAGTGAGCAGCAGTGCAAATGTTCATTAGTATTAAGTATTTACCTACGCAGCGTTTATTAATTTTTTTTCAAGCTGTGAGAAAATTTGGAGCACGTGTCGAACTAGAGTGTGATCATAAATTTGTCGTGCAATACATGTTATCTCTTTTGGTAATGTGTAACGTAGTTAATTTCTAACCTAAATCTGAATATAGAAACAATCGTAAGATGATTGTTAAAAAATCTCATCAAAATCTAACTCTTGACTTTTGCAGCAACCAATGCCGAGAGTCGAAGAAATAATCATATTAGCGTATAAATGATTGAATGCTGTTGATAAGCAAAAATAATATTTATACGACATCATTTAGTACCTCATAAAATTTAAAGGATTTTTAATAAAATTAAATTGTTTTGACCGACTTTTTCGCATTTCGGGCCTGTTAACATCCACTAACCAACAACCCTCACTTCACTTGGGTCGTAAATGTTATTGGATGATACAGGCTCTTTACTTTTGCCCTAAACATAACCTACCACTACTGAAGCTAATTATTTTCTGATTGTTAATGAACCACAAATTTTTAGCCGAAGCTGCAGGAAAAACAGTATACATTACACGGAACGTCACTTAATAATGCGTTCCGGCGGTTTACCCCTCGGCTTCGCCTCGAGGGGCAACTTCACCGCCGGAGCGGAGAAGTTGTCCCTTGTAATATAATGTACTATGAATTACATGTTGTGTGTAGTTTAAAAATCTAGTTAACACATGTTAAAGAATGATGTTTCTATATTTCAGAGTGTCTTTTTTGGGTTTTTTGTGTCATAACAAATGTAAAAGTACAAAATAATCATACACTTCAGTTTAAGTTATAATTAGTTTAAGTTAATTAAATTTCATATATAATATTTAAAAATAATATATTACAGCGTCTTACATTATTTTATGGATAATTATATAATTAATTAATATGGTACGAGAATCACGTGAATTGTCACGTAAAAATCTCGTGATTTAAACTGTGATCAATCACACGATGCATAGCATGATATTTTATTTAAATTAACGTAAGAAAAATATTATATTGTAATAAGTATTACAATTATCAAAATTATGATAATGATTATCATGACTAAGATAAGTACGATTTTACTTGTAATTACAATTATTATCGTTCAAAACCAGGATTATTAAGATACATGTACGTAATTAAGACTATAATCAGTATTAAAATAATTATGTGATAATTATGATTATTCTGATTTTTTAATTATTGTGATGATAGTAATATTTATAATAATAACAAAATAATAATAGTAATAATAATAATAATTATAATAATTTCTACAGTTACGACGGTGGTAACAAAAGTTATGATGATGATGAACATGCTCATTCTTTTTATGATTAAAATGAGTATGATAATGATAACAACGATTATGATAATTATAAAATTATGAAGATACTAATTACTATGATTTTTTTATAGTAATAATAGTTATTCTAATGAATGCAATTGAACGAATCACAATGATAATGATGATTGTGTTTATGATTGAAATAAATGTTATGTCTATTACAATATTTATTAAGACTGAAATGCACACACATACACGCGCGGGCGTACAATGACTATGATAATGTTTATGATTGCGATGATTGTAATTATAATTATAGAAATTATCAATAGTATTATTGTTCTAATCGCCATGATAATCATCGCCCGATACCAAAAATCCATATCAATCCATACAGTTTTCTTTATTGGGCGTAATTATCGTCATAGTTAACATCATCTTTATCACAACAATCATTATCGCTATTAATATGACAGTCATTGCATTTGTTTTCTTAATTATTATCATAATCACATCAATAGCCTAAATAATTCATCCTGATCGTAATCACTACCATCTTAATTGTTATTACAGTCATCTCAATTATCATACTCGTTATGTAATCGTCACGACCATAAACATCACCCAATTTTCATTATTATCATAACAATCCTTATAAAAACTATAACCACCAGTGTAATCATCTCTATCTTCATTATTATCATAATTTTGATAATTGTAATACTTATTACAATATGATATTTTTTATTGCGTAAATTTAACGAAAATAACGTGTTTTATCACGTGACTTTTTCATGATGTGTAGCGTAACATTTTGCTCGAAAATATCATGTGATGCATTGTGTGATTAATCACAGTATAAATCACGTGATTTCTTACGTGACAATTCACGTGATTTTTGTAAGTAGGATATCATACTTTGAAAAAAAGTTTGCCTCATATGCGAACAACGCTAATGCTTAATTATTAACTATTGGAGATGTGTGGACTAAGACGCTGAAGTCATAAGATGCAATAGTAAAACAATGAAAAATTTTAGTCAAAGATGTTTGAAACATTCATGTACGAATCGCTTAAAATTTTTACACTTTTCAAAACTTAGTTTAAAAATAATCACGTCGTATCTTGAAGGGAAAGCAAAATAAATCAAAAAATAGGACTAAAGCTACATTATATAATTGATAGTCAACTGATTTTATTATTTTCACAGAGCTTTTAACTATAAATTATTTATACACTTCCAAACATTTACTTACGTTATGATTGTTACAGACTATTATATATACATCTTTATTTATACTATACATATTATATATACATAGTTTATCTATAATTAACTGAAGCATGCATCTTTATTGTAGACACTGTTGTACGTGCTGCGCTTGGCAACAAACTTTTGTTATTTGATCTGTAATTAGGTCCACCTACGGTCCCTTAAGTATGTAATTAAATGAATAAATAATCTAGAAAAGGTATTGTAAACGTGGTGCTTACAGGAGAACAAAAATATTAAGATGCACCAAATGAAACGTATATTATTGATATAAATACTTATACTGCTATACGAATTAAAGGTACGCTGTTGAAAAAGTTATTAAATTTAATAAGAATTTTATTAAATTTTATAAACTCTTACGATGTATAGGTATACTTAATCTACAGAATTAATAAAAAGTTTAATGATACAATAATACAAATTAATGACATTTTATAAAGTTTTGCCGAAAAATTTTCAACGGTGTACACATCAAGAAAAATATAATAATACTTTTTAAAAAATAATCATAATACTATAAATTTCGAGCATAAACAGCAAAGAAATGTACGGAAATCGTGCCAAATAGCTACATTTTGTTTACAATATATTATATAAGACAATATTATTTTAATCTTTGATAAATGATTAGTATTGAATATAATAATCTCCAAAATTATGATCATTTATACAAAACACTTCTTGTTCTTCAAGCTGTAAAAGATAAATATACAGATATGAACAGATTAAGAATGATTGAACAAATTGTAGCAATCAATTACTATTACAATCACTAAATTATCTTACTAATATATAAAGCAAAGTCGCTAAAACCGTTGTAATCGCTAACCGCGAAAACTACTGAACCGATTTTGCTGAAATTTTGCACACTGATTCATGATACTTCCTAGATGGTTTTAGTATAGTTTTTATCTTAAAAAATTTAATAACAATAGCAATAAATGAGCTCAAAGTTTTGCAAAAATACGCCAGCTTTTCACTTTAGTTCAGTAAAATCCGCTAGGTGGCGTCGACATAAATCGAAGCTACCTGCAACACAATTAAATAAGTGTGGTTATAATAGGCCGGAGCGTATCGCTAGCTGTATAGTCGAGCTTCGGCAGCTCATCAAGCTGATCAGAGAATGCTGGTGATAGTCCTGCAGCTGGGTATCCCGGTTACGGACGACACTTCTCTAAGGGGGAAGGAACCCAAGTGTCCCTTCACCCTGAATCTCGACGAGTGCGATCAAAGAAAAATAAATTAATTCCAACCGATGCCGTTCTCTGCCAGAATACCAGGAGACATACCTAGCCAGAGCACAATCTGCACCAACTCTTCAGAGTTGTGTGGCAGTCCCAACATCCCACCTGGTGTAATTAAAGAATTTGGGGCTACAAATGTAAGCAAGGAAAAACAGCTCTGATGGGCACGGGAAGCCACAACGGCTGCCTTCTTGGTAGTCGCGTCCCCAACGCGCTTACCCACATGTTCCCGTCTAAAGATGAGCAATTGAGCAGTTGGTTATCCGGGGAACGACCCGAGATGAGATATTCTTTGGTTAGCGGCGTACCTCCCTCCATCACAGTCTCCGTACATCGAGACTCCCAGGGTAAGAATCAAGCAACCCGTAGCCAGCTCTTCATCATCAGGAATAATAATAAAGAATAGCCTGGAAGTTTTACCACTGGCGCTTTTTAGGGCCATTATCAGTATTTACGTTCCCTACTTAACCATCAATTTCATCGGTTCTTTTTAGGGGCCACCTAAGTGTAAACTACCTTGCCAACAAATACATTTTTATTACCATTTCCGGAAGTGATTCGTCAACTAAAAGACTATATTAACTAAAGACGGGCACTATTAAACCAAGTCAGCTATTCACTGGCAGACGTCACCTGCGGAGTTGTTCTTCGCAAGGCTGGGAAACCCGGTGACCGACGACTCTATATTACCCTCTCGACTCTAAGCATTCAACCAGGAATCACTGATCCTCTCCAAGGTCTGCGCTGGGCAAACCTATAACAGCTATAAAGGAAAAAAAAACTTGAGCCAACGGGACAGCCTCCACTGGACAAGTATCACTAACCAATCTCCCCATCTAAGATCACCAAAACAACTAAATCTGCAAAATAAAAAAGGTGCTTTAGACACCAACGTCTTCGACGTTATACCGGGATACGTTGGAAAAGAGCACTACAACTAGCCCCAAAGCTTCGGACTTTGTAATTTTTCTCCCAATCAGTCTGGGTCTTCAACAGTAAGCCAGAGAAGATCACCCCGAGGTATCCAGGCAGTCACAATTGCTGTTAACTGCAGTCAAAAAAGAGTTAACTTAAAAAGCTCACCGGTCTTTTTTAGGGCCATCGGACGTCGAACTACCTTGCCAACAAATGTATTAAAATTAACAAAGTTGACTGAAAATAGCCTTTAGGGGTCATAAAAGTCGTAAGCATACCAATAGTCGCAAAAGGGTATATTGGAAAGAAAACCTCAAATGTATCTAATGAATACAATTTGAGGCATCAAGAAACTGACGCAGAAAATTTATCGAGATTGAAACAGCACCGTCAAAATCGACAACTTAAGAGTCCATTACGTGAGAGATCAGCTTTCCATTGTACCCTTACAGCAATCTCTGAAATCTTTAAAGATCCTACTTCAGATTTTTTAATGAGTAGAAAATGTATTTGTGTTTTTGTGGCAATAAAGATGTTGGGTTTAAGGTCCAGGACTTTGTTGCTCTGGTAATAAAATTGTGAGATATGAGAAAAAACAATTTTTTTTTAATATAAATTTTTTGGGGGTTTTAAATCTTAACAGCTTTAAAAAATAGCCCTTTTCGTGAATTACACAGAAGAAACCAAATCAACAACTTCTTATAGCCATCGATTATTTTATGGCATAAAGAACGCACGGTACTTTTCAGCATAATTATTTTTTTGAATTTGTACACCTTATTATTTGACCAAATAAACTATATGGATTCCGAAAAAATATGTTTTTAATAAGAAGATTTTTGTTCTGAGATGTATCGGGAATATGTGTAAAATTTTCTAACTAAAAATGTTTCACATTACGTGTCAACACACTACGGTGTTTTATTTAGTAAGTCTCGGGCGAAGCCGAGACGGGGGGCTGCTAGTATATTATATAAGAGTATAGATAAGTGATCTGTTGGGAGTGAAGCGGGAAAATGACTATACGAAAGTATTTAACATTTTCCATGATAAAACTCTATAGGCAGAGCTCTTTTTGATGCATACGTCCAATAGTTGCATTGGCCCAGTATACACAGCAAGGTTGGGTATAAGAGGAAAAAAGAAAAGGATTTGAACACGTTTCGTCCTAGATCGTTGGCGGGACTCATCAGTGTGGCTGTGCCAACGATCTTAACCATAGACGCTGGTGTCGCAGGATGGAATTTTTGCGTATGATATGCATTCACATACCACGGGCGTATGTATGATGGAGCAGAAGGGCTGGACAAACAGTGCAGGATGTTGTGCAACATTATTATACGTCGCGAGTCTAACTCTGATCCAAGACTCAAATATTACTATATTCAATTAGTTAAAGCACCCTCCACTGTCATATGATATAGGAGTAGAGATAAGTGATCTGTTGGGGGTGAGGCGGGAAAATGACGTATACGAAAGTATTTAACATTTTCCATAATAAAACTCTATATGCAGAGCTCCTTTTGATGCATAGGACGAAACGTGTTCAAATCCTTTCCTTTTTTCCTCTTATACCCAACCTTGCTGTGTATACACTGAGAGAAACCTAGCGCGTGATCCGTCCTTAAGGTGGCGCGGTTGAGCTGCCGCTTGTTTGGAACGCACGGGACACCAGACTAGCGCGTCAGCTGCACCACTAGACTGGCTTGAGCGTTGAGCTGTTAGGCTAGCGCAAGTACTGCATCATACAGTGTACCATACGTTAAGCATGAGAATAAAATCGTATCTGTATTTATTCGTCGATCAAAATGCGATAAGTTTGAACGCATTATGACTCAGAAAGCCACTTTGTTTCATTTTCCGTTATGAAAAACTTGTTCATTTTCATCAAAAATTTGAAATAAAATATTTTTTACAAATACTACCACTTTTATCATGAAAAAACAAATATTCCAGCATTAGGTGACTGATAACAAAAATAAAATGTTTTCCTTATTATTGTAGCCAGTATACTGTTCAAACAAACTTCATTATATCTTAAATCCCCTGTCAACCCGGCAATACATACTAAACGATTTATGAATATAGTTAATATAGGTAAAAGTTGTTAATTTTTTTAAATTAAACTTATTTCCGTTATTTCATTTAAATAAAGGCAAGAGAAGATTATCACTTACATTATATTAATATAAATGTACTGTCTAATAAAAATAAGGTTATGTGAGTTAAAAAAAAGGTCATTTATCATGACACCACTTCATAAAGTCATCGGAATATGCTGTATACCTTTAAAAGAAGTGGTCCATCTTTCATTTAACGTACATCCGCAGTAAATACTGAAGCACTATACGTTACATGAAATAGTTATAAAAAGAGTAAGTATTTATATACGGGTTGCTGTACCATATACCAAGTGCTGTACCGTATGTTTGACTGGCTGACGGACTATAGATACATTTGGTAGCTGCGCTATGTACAGTACGTAATGACGATCCACACTGGACGCTCAGTCGGCCCAAGTGGTGCAGTTGATGCGCCACTGATGTAGTCAAGGGCTGCTTGGTTAATTCGCACAACGGCTGTACTTGTGGAGCAGCAGACGCGCGAGTTCTTTCTCAGTGTACTGGGCTAATGCAACTAGGGGTAAGTGTACCTATCTGCGTGCTCTGCCCTATTACCGTGGATTTTGAAAAACTGATGATTACTTGCTTAAAATAAGAAATGTTTCATATAAAATAATTTTTCAATTTTAATAATCTATAATGACGTTAATGTAGATGCAATTCAAACAGAAATATTTGTGTATATTTTGAGTAAATATTTATTTTCCACGGTATTCGGTACAACACGCTCATTAACTGATTGTGTACCCATTTCCGCGGTGAGCGTACGTAAACATAACCCTATACTTACAGAACGCACGACAGTTAACGCGTAATCAATTAGTAGGTAAGCACGTCGATCTAACGTAACCAAGATGAAGAAAACTAAAAAAGGGAAGAAAGGCAAGAAATCGATCGAAATAAAGAAAAACAAAAAGTGTTACTCTCCAGAGACATTAAAATTAGCTTTGAAAAGTATCTATTCTGGAAAATCTATTGCTGAGTGCTCAAAAATCTATAAGATTCCTACTAAATGAATGAGCAAGTACAAAAAAAAGTAATGTATTTTTAAAACAATAAATAAGTCATGTAGAAAGTGTAGGTGAAATTTGCATTTTTTTTTTATATTCCGCAAATACAACTTTCTTCACCCACGGTAATACGGACACGGTGATTGGGACATCCGCGGTAATACGTACACGGTAATAGGTACATAACCACGGTAATACCAGCATACCGTTTTTATTCGTTTTAAAAATATTCTACTGCAGTTTTTAGATTCATAAAATTTTTTTAAATATTCCGTAAGAGATTATGTAAGATTTAAAAAAAAAATATTCCAAAAAATTTTAGTATACCATTTTTTATGGTGCATTTAAGTTGGAATTTTCAGTACGTGCCACGGAGATAGGTACACTTACCCCTATTGGACGTATGCATCAAAAGGAGCTCTACATATAGAGTTTTATCATGGAAAATTTTAAATACTTTCGTATATGTCATTTTCCCGCCTCACCCCCAACGGATCACTTATCTCTACTCCTATATCATATGACAGTGGAGGGTGCTTTAACTAATTAAATGTACTAAATTATATTGTTTTTTTTGGCAGTCTAAGTCAGTTATTCTTTTAATAAACTGGCTTTTTCTTCTGCTTTTAAAGATTTTGGTAAAAAGGCATTAATTTCTTCCAAGTGTTTATTTGTTTTTCATTTTATTAATAACAAAGAAAAGCTCATATAAGTTTGTATCTAAGAATTGACATAAGATCTTACTTAAGATCTTATATAAGTTCTTATAAATTATTTTTTCCTGGGCATACGTTAGTTGAAAAGCTTACTCTCTCACTTAAGACATTTTTATTATTTATTAGTGTTTATTATTACTGTTAAAATAATAATTATCATGATCTCCAAGGTATAGTGGTTGTAAAATGTAATTGATAAGACATAATTATGTTTTATGTAATAAATAATACTTTTGATGTTTTTTGCCATCCAGAATTTTTTACTGTATACTATTCTTTCTATCCTTTATTATACATACGTATTAAAGTATAAATCATACATAAATAGTATGTCTCAACAGTCGTGTAGACTCTTATGCCTTACCATCTATTATAAAATTGCGAGAACAGGATCCATAAAATCAAGTTGTATAACTAAAGAGACCCTCTAGTGGATCATACAATGACGGATATTAAAAAATGTGAAGAGTTGGTACTCAAACATTTCGTAAACAATCGCTTGATATTTCTATTACGTAGATTAAAAAAACGTATCCTTGCGCAATAATCGGAGTCTATAATAAGGAAGTATATATAGCTTTCTAGTACGTTTAGTTTAGTTTAGTCAATTAATGTACAGAAAAAATATAAAGGTCATTATCTAAACTAATAGCATTCCTTGATGCCTTTTGAGTGGAATCTTAAGTTAAGGATTCTATAGAAAAAAACACGTGGTTATACCACGTAGAAAAACCATGTGGTAAACCACGTAGTTTTATATCATAAACCAGGTGGTTTTGTCTAAAAACACCACATGGTTTTTAAAAAACCCCATAGGTTTAGTAAAACCACGTGGTTTTCAGAACCCTGTGTTAATTTGAAACAAAACCACGTGATTTATGATTTAAGACCACGTGGCTTACCACATAGTTTTTCCACGTGGTGAAACCATGTGATTTTTTTTAATAGAGGAACAGAAATCGCTTAGAAAATTGTTTGTGAAAGTATTTATTACGATAGTATATAACAAGACAAGAAAAAAATTTATCAATAGAACTAGGAAGAAGAAAGTAATATTTGTGAAAACTATTGAACTTCTTGGTGAAAAAACCACGTGGTATTACAAAACCACCTGGTTTTAAAAACCATGTGGCATTTTGAGACAAAAACTACGTGGTAAACCACGTGGTAAAACTATGTGGTTTACCACGTAGCAAAACCACGTGGTTATTTTCAATAGAGATATCAACGACAGTAAGTGACTCCTAATTTTGCGTTCAGCGAAGCACCACAACTCCTCTCTTCGAAGAATGTTGCATACGTCGTAAGTCCTGTAAGCATTGAAAGGTCAAAAAATACAGAAACACACTATCATCATATGTAAGTTAATTCTAGTTTTTATTCTAATTGTACTGTTAACAAAAGACTGTCAAATACGAAGTTTTAATCTACAAATTTTTGGTAGTTCAAGTATGAGTAAGGAGCGATGTCAAGTTATTTTTTGGTGGTGTATTTTATCGCTATGCCTAATATTTGGTATAGTTTTAATGCGCCTAGATTACTGCAGCTAATCTTCTCGGCATGAAATCGCTGAGTGTATTGGAAAAATTCACGTTATCGCTAAGAGTTCTCCACGAAGCTGTAATCCTTTTTGATAAGCGAGTGTCATTTATAGCTTGTACCGGATTCCAGTCTTTCACCATTTGTGGCCAAACATTTTTAATATAGTTTAAGTCAGGTGATTTTGGTGGGTGGGATAGTCTGACGATATTTGGATGGTTGGCATACCATTCATTGACGATTCTGGCTGAGTGTATGGGACTGTTGTCCTCGACAACGTAAATTATCTGGCCTATCAAAGTTCTCCACCAACCTGTAATCCTTTCTAATAACACTTTCTAAGTAAGTGTATTCATTCTGAAAATAATATCGAAGAACTCTTAATTATTATAATTGAAATTCCAGTAAAGTTATTTCATTAAAAAAATTTTTTTTTTCTTTACTTTTAATTTAGAGATTAATGGAACCATCCTTATGCTGGGTAATATATCGTAGGAAAGATAAGTACTGTAGAATTTCTTTACTCCTCTGGGTAAGCGTGTTTATTGTCCAGATATTTTGATGTAACTTTATTTGAATCATGTTATATTGTTTTTTTTTAATCCACAATAGATGGACCTAATTTTTTCCGATGTAACTGAAAATTAAATGCATCTATGACAATTTGGTATACTTTATCATAAGCGCTAAGTTTATGTGCCCCGTGGCCACAGATTGTACCATGTAATAGCATGACAATTACTTTCTCCCTTTATGTGTTTAATTTCATAACTATAACCCGATAGAAAAACTGCCCATCTTTGCAATCTGCTTGCAAACATTTGCGGAATACCACGCTTATCACCAAAAATGAAAACTAGGGGTTTATGATCAGTTTCTAAGATAAAACGACAACTGAACAAGTATTAATGAAACTCATGAACTGCGAAAATGATTGCAAGGGCCTCTCGATCAATCTGAGCGTAATTTTTCTCTGCCCTTGTCAACGTACGTGACTTGAACGCAACAGGCCTTTCCAAGCCATCGGGCATAACGTGTGACAATACTGCACCTATACCCGTAGGCGACGCATCACACGTTACCTTAATCGGTAACTCAGGGTTAAAGTGCGTCAAAACTTCATACGACGCTAACTTATTTTTTGCCGTTAAAAAGGCATTTTCGCAGTCTCTAGACCAAATCCATTTGCTATCTTTCTTTAATAGCGCATACAGAGGATTAACCGCCATTGCATAATTTTTAATAAATTTGGAATAAAAATTAATCATACCTAAAAAAATTTGAAGTTCCTTTAGGTTTTTTGGCCGAGAGATCTGTAAAATGGCTTCTATTTTGTCGTCCGTTACATGTACGCCTTTAGCATCTAATTCAAAATCCAGAAATTTAATTTTAGGCTTACTGATCTCGCATTTTTTAATTGCTAACGTTAACCCAATCTTTTGTAACCTCAATAAAACTTGTCATAAGCGCGAGTCATGTTCATCCTGATCGTGCTCGCCCACATAGATATCATAAAAAAATACACAAACTCTTGGAATATCCAACGAAAGCAACTCCATCTCTCTCCGAAACCAGCCAGGCGCCGAAGCTATACCATAAGCCAAACGCGTATAACGAAATAAACCCTTGTGCGTCGTAGGTAATCGTCGTTAATTCTTGAGACGTGGCATCTAGCTGATACGCCTGTTTAAGATCGAGTTTTGATTGTACAACATGACCCTGTAAGGTGACCAACACGTCTTGAATACGTGGAATCGGGTGCCTGTCTACTTTCATGAGAGGATTAAGCGTTACCATAAAATCGCCACAAATTCTAATTTGACCGTTTTTCTTAAATATGGGTACAATAGGTGTGGCCCATTCGCTAGATTGTACCGGAACCAAAATTCCCTCTTTAACTAAACGATCCAACTCTGTTTCCACTAATCCTCTTAACGCATAGGGTACTGTACGTGCTTTTTTAAAAACTGGGGTTGCATTTTCATTCAACAAAATTTCAAATTTTTTTAACATTATATAAGCCTAATTTGCTTGTGAAAACCTTAGGAAACAACGTTTTAAGAGAGAGTTCGTCAATTTTGTTGATGAAAATACCACCGGCTTTAACATCATTTTTAATCATATTTAGTTGCCCCAGCCAATCTTTACCAATGATGGGCACACTGTTACCAGGCAAAATAAATAATTCCAACTCATACAGATTACCTTTGTAAGTTACTAACACTTTAGTGACACCTGATGGCAAAATAACTGCACCAGTACAACTTTTGAAACGACGTCAAGAAGGATTAAATTTACAGTAATGAGCAAAATTTTTGAGATAAAAATCTTCAGAAATTGCCGTGACTACCGAACCTGTATCTATTTCGAATTTTACTAAAACATTTTCTACCAAAAGGTCAATCGTGAGCGATTTTAAAACATTAGAATTCGAGGTCAAATATACAGTGTGCCCATTAGTATTTGAAATAGAATATAAGCTGTCACCAATACCATCGTCGCTTGCCGCGCTTTCCTCGCTAGCTGCATCATTACGAACAAAATATTGTTTATTTTTGACGCTCGCACGACTTTTACTAAACTTAACGTTGTCGCGTTTCAACTTACACACTCGAGCCAAATGACCTTTTCAATTACATATATGACACAAATACTCACTAAATCTACAGTTCGATGCTGTGTGATTTGAATAACCACAACAGTTACACGCGTTGCCCATTTCTTCTGTCGCACGACGATTCTCGGAACTTAATTTTCCTTGAGACTTCTGCTGCTTCGCATCGGCTCGACCTTTGTTTACCTTCTTGTGCTGCTTGGCTGACTTGACGAAGTTAACCGAATTTTCCTCTGCAAGCATACCTGCTGCATCACGCGTGGCTGCTTCCATTGCCAACGCCTTTTTAACTGCCGAGTCAAATGTGAGGTTTTCTTCACGTAGAAGCATTTTCTTGGTAGACTCGCAGCGAATGCCCAAAACAAACTGGTCACGTAAATGATTATTCAATTCTGATGCCACAAAATTGCAATGTTGAGCCAGATCCATTAAGTTTGAGCAAAATTCACTGATTCCTTCTCCCTGATTTTGTGACCTTTTGTTGAACTTAAAACGTTCCGTTATTTCACTAGGTAACGGCTGAAGATGTCCTTGCATTAATTCCACTAACTCCTTGAAATCCTTAGAGAACGGCTTCGCTGGCATGCACAATTTTCTTAACAGAGTATAACCTTGCCTGCCCAGCAAAGTCAAAAACAGCGTGACCTTCTTTGTTTCGTTGACCGAGTTAGCTTCAAAATACAGTTCAAGTTGCTCGATCCACTATTCCCATCTTTCTTCTTTGTTCTCTGACTTGCCATTGCTGCTTTACGACTCGATTCTAGCTGGTCAATTTGTTGAGAATATTTCAAATTTTCTGCCGACAAGTCATTAATATCTTGCTTAAGCTCAAAAAGGCTTAAGCTTATTGAACAACGATGCACTTATCACCTCTGACCGCCATTACACACACTCACACACTGAAAGCCATGCAGTTGCACGTGTGATTTCTACTTTTGGCCCCGTGTAGAGGCTAGCTGACTTTCCTTGCTAAAAAACCGCTAAACATATGCAATGAAACACTATACAGGATTTCACCTTTTATCCTCGTCGCCAATGTAATATCTTGAGGTTTAATCAATAAATGCACACTGAACTTGAAGTAACGTGTATGTTTATTACTTAATACAATGATGAGTACAGAGTGATGGAGAGTACAACTACGCCTTGCTACGCGTACAGTTGCGCTAGGAATGATCGGGCTGCCGCAGTGCCGCTCGCTCGCCCATTACAGCATTGACGCTAGCACTCGCAGTTGTCGCTATGGGGCGCCACTTACTGTGCTCGCTTGCATATACAGTAGAAGTGAAATAAAAATACAGGAACTACAATTTTTAAAAACGAAATGCATTAACAAAAAAAATTAAAGAAAAAAAATAATGGAATGAAATATGAAAAAAAAATGGAATGAAATCAAAAAAGACATGAAAAAATGTAATGAATGAAAAAAAAAAAAAAATGAAATGAAAAAAGGAAAGAAAAAAAGAAGATTAAATGGGAAAAAAAAAGAAATAAAATATAGGAAATACAAAAAATGAAAAAAAAGTTATGAAATGAAATATAAAAAAATATAATGATATGAAACATGAAATAATATAAAACAAAAAAGTAGTACTGTAATATATAATATAGTACTGTATTAATGTATGACGTACTCACGAAGTTTAACTATCGTGAGTACTACACTAAATTTTCTTATTTTTTTTTATTCGTTTTTCAAGTATTTGTTTTAGTGAGCTACATGAATGCAGTACTTATTTTTATAGAGCTTCGTTCTTCCTATGGGTCTGAGGACCCCCTTCTTACCTGAGAATTTGTGTGTCTTTATACTCATCTCATGTTTAACGAATTTCGGTCTTACCGGGGGTCCAATTACCTATTTATACCCGCTAAAGAACGAGGTTCTTTCGTATAATTACGGTCGAACTTTACATACAGATAAGCTCGTTTGACCGTTCAATTATACTTCAGTCACCTCGTTCTCGATATCCTGTAAAATAAACAATACAGCTGTTCAGCGTTATAGAAAAATAAAACGATTTGTTTATTTGGCATCTTATACAGAAGAAACAGAGATCAATAAGGCACGCATGAATTATGACTCCGAGCTTAAAATTATCGATGAATAGTTACTTCTATCAGGACCTACAGGTCTATTGTAACTTTAAGTGAAGATCTGAGAGCTTTCTGACCAACGTGCCGTTTCCTTAATAATATCGAGACTGATACTCTTTTTTAGGACTGCAGACGTACTAGCATGTCTGGTAGAGTGGGCAGAGAAAATTTTTGTGTCTATACCACTAACTCCTAACACATTCTTTATCCATCTGCCAACTGTTTGTGCTCCTACCGGTTCATGGAGTTTTCTTATAGCTACAAATAGATTATCAGACTTATCTAATCTTAGATCTTTGGTTACAGTAATGTATCTTTGGATTGCGGTCACAACGCAGATATTTGGCTGACTGGAGAAACGGGCCAAAATAAAAAAAGGTTGATAACGCCCTGGTTTTGAGGTCTTCAAAAGCTCTGGTACTCTTATTTCTATGCCTTCTTTCGATTGTTTGTTGCTTAGCGTGATGTTGGCTAAAGTTTGGGTCCTATGACTCGTAGCTAGTGCCAACAAGGTAACTGTTTTAAACGTCAGTTCTTTCAATCCTAACTTTTCCCAAGAGTCAGTGTTTTGTAAAAATTTCAAGACTATTTCTACATCCCATATTTTGTCGTATTTTTGCTTTGGTGGATTTATTCTGCCCCTTTCATAAATCGTGAGACAAGCGCGTTCTCTTCCAGTTTGTCGGGCGTGAGGATTGACAGTGCACTTGTGTGTGTATTTAACGTGCTATAGGATGCACCTTCCGTCAGTGAGTCTGTGAGAAAACTAAGCAGACTTGACGTATTAGGAGCCGTGGGGTTCAGTTTGTTGTGTGAACAAAATTTCCACCAGGCCTTTAAAGAGCTGTCATACTGCTTTCTTGTCGAGGGCGCCAAGGAAGCAAGTAGTACTACCGTAGCTGCTGGTGGAACGCCTCTTCTTAAAAACGACTCCCTGATACACGTGTTGCTACTAAGCGCAGGTGCTCCGCTCGTGAGTGACGGTTGCCCCTGAAAGGAGAGTATAAAAGGTCAGGTGCTGGGCCTATAAATAAGGGCATACCCACTAGTAATTCCCTAAAGCGTGGGAACCAGACTTGGTTCGGCCAGTTCGGGACAATTAATATGCCTGAGGTTTTATCTTGGATTATTTTGTTCAGCACTCTCAGAATCAGCGCGAATGAGAGAAACGCGTAGAAATTTAATTCGGCCCAGCTTATAGTGAACGCGTCCACCAGACTGTCCCTCTTGCAGGGTTTCCACGCAAAAAACTTCTTGTATTTGGTATTCCCCGAATTTGCGAAAAAGTCTACTTCTGGTGTGCCTAATTCTCTTGTTATCGACCGAAACACATCGATATTTAGAATCCATTCGGTATCTACGTTAGTTATTCGGGAAAGCTCGTCGGCTACTTTATTGTCGGACGGTCGGATGTAAGACGCGAACAGATAATTTTCCCGACTCTCAGCCCATTGCCAAATTTCTCGGGGCAGTTGGTTGAAATGTGGATAGGCCATTCCCCCCATTTCATTAACGTAGGAATGGGCTGTTGTATTGTTTATACGCAATAGGATAGCGACTCCTTTGGCTTGATACGCGAGGAATTCTAAGGCAAGTTTCACTGCAAGCAGTTCTTTCCTATTCAAGTGATAGCTACGTTCTGTTGCGTTCCAAAGCCCACACGAGTCCGACAAACCGTCCGTAGCTCCCCAACCTGTGTCAGACGCGTCTGTATAAATCGGGATGTCAAATCGATTGGACTTGATACATTTTTTGACGTTTGGTATCGCACGCAGCCACCATGTCAAGTTGGCTTGGGCTTTTTCTGAAATGGTCATAGCGCAACCGTAGTCTTGGTCATTACTTTGTAGGTCTATGAGTTTTTCCCTCTCGAATTTCCACGTATACAGGATCCCAATAGTTGCGCTAGATCTCGTCCAGTCAATTTTTTTATACTTGAACTAATTACAATATCTATTTTTCTAATAAGCGCCGCGGCTTTCTCTTCCGGTAAACCGATACAGAGGTCCTCTGAGTGGATAATCATGCCCAAGAATCGACATTTTCTTGCCGGAGTCAATAGACTCTTTTTTTCATGTACTAGGAATCCTAAGTTTATTAAAAGATCTTTGGTTACTTTCACGTTCTCGTTACAACGCTGTGTACAAGCTATCAAAGCTGCTTCCAATGCACAAAAAATCATCGAAGAAAACAACGGAGTAGAAACCTCGTGTTCTTAAAAAATTTGTAACCAGTTTGAGAATCTTTGTAAAAATATAGGGACTTATATTCAGATTGAAAGGTAAACATGTGAATCGATAAATTTTTTCTTCGAAGGAGAAGCTCAAGTATTACCTGGATTCTTTGTGTATTGGAACCATATAGTAGGCATCTTTTAGATCGATTGTTCCCATGAACCAGTCTTTCCTTACTAACTTTTCTGCTGATCTTATATCTTCTAGTTAGAAGTATGGAGGAAAGATGAACTTGTTTAACGGTTTGAGGTTAAGTATAAAGCGATCCGTTCCATCCATTTTTGTTGCCAAAAAATATGAAGAGAAAAAACGGTCAGTTACTGTTTTTTCTTCCTCCACAGCTCCTTTTTCAGTGAGAGCACTAATTGCAATTTTTAGTCTATGTTTCTCTACCCTAGAGAGTTCTCTCTCCCCTGGTAAATGGTTTTAAAAAATTGTCTCCTGGAATTGGATCTTAAACCCCTTGATACAATTTAAAACGAACTTATCAGAGGTTAGCTTTGCCAAGTTATAAAAAGAAAGCATTAGCCGTTCCGTGACCCTACTTACACCTTATTGTTCGATTCTTAAGGTAGGGATTCCAGCGCTTGGCTCCTCAGTGGGCCTCCTTTCCTTCGAAGAGTTCCTCTTTCACCCCTGGACTGGTAATTCAGCCTGCCTTGTTGTGTTTGTCGGCCAGCCTGCTGGAACGACCATTTTCCTCGCAGGCTTTGTGTGTTTAAAGCTGGTCTTGCATCTGAAAAAAGTCAACCCTTCATCGTAGTGGCCACTGCCTTGGCCCTCTTCAGTTTTTCAGTGAGATTCTCACCAAACAAACAATTGTCAGCCTTAGTTTGCTCTAGCACAGCTCTAGTGTCCTTGTCGACTGCCGCCGTAACTAGAGTCCTTCTTGATCTAGTTTGGCTATAATAATAGAATTATTTTTATTATTTTTTTTTTTTTTGCTGAAGTTTACTTACTTCCTGCCTTTTCTACATGAATGAGTCCCGAACCTTGGAGGGTTTGGGTAGAATAAGAGCTATCACTGGGTTGAGTTTGGGTGCCTTCAGAAATTTTAGGCTGTTCGGGCATTTGTATGCCTCAAGGAGCGAATTTTTTTCCTCCTTCTGTAAGCCGTGCTCTGCGAAGCACTCCTAACCCCTTATGAATCTTTGATGGATGTCCATTTCGACAGCGCGGGAAAGCGGTGGATCGGACCCTAGCGCTTTCTCGAACCTCGGGTCCAACGGCTCTTGGTGCGCTTGCTTTTCAGTCTTTTAATTCCCATTGTCATCTAAGGGATGCAGAAGGCTTGTTACTTAAGTATAATCATGTATCCATACGTTTTCGCACGCATACACGCTATGTACTTGTATGTACATACATGTGTACCCACATATGTTTACCACTAGCCATCGTGCGTATGCCGATGCTCAGCTGTTCTGCACTATAGGTGTTTTGCCAGCACCTTTGTCGTGGCTGTGCACGCTCTCGAGAATATGGCGCACTATCTTTTTAGTGGTTACGTGAGTGTTTTGGTCATAATACCTGATTTTGCATGCAAGTACGACCATGTTTTTTTTTCTTGTCTTTTTTTTTTAACCTGTATTCCGTTCCTCTAACTCCAGTGACCCTTCCTGCTCTGATGAGTTTTCGTCATCGTCAGGCGGCGGATTGTTCTGCATCTCTAAGGCTTCTTCCAGCAACTCTCGGTTTACTCTTATTTTCTTTTGTAGAACTTCAATGTCCTTCTCCGTCAGTTTCTGCTTCATAGCGCGCACAACGAACTGATAGGCGACCGTAGAGAAAACCAAAACAGTCAAGGCTCACGAAGGGATCGATAAATAAAAACTCAACTTATTGCCTATTACGCACAAGAAAAGGGAATAAGAACGAAGAGGGGCAGGTATAGCAAAGGTCAGCGGCACGGCATACGGCGCCACTACTGGTGCTATCCTTTTTCTTTCAAAACGCATACATGCGTGTAAACTCTAAAGTGATGTTCGCACGGGAGAAAAGGGGGACTACATTGTTTATTTTACAGGATATCGAGAGCGAGGTGACTGAAGTATGATTTTGTCCTGAATTAGTCGTTGGGGAATTACCTCATAAGTTCGACACTTCTCATCAGGCAGTGAACAAGTGTAACAATTGATGACGTTTATTCCTCGTAGTCTGTATTGCAGTCACCATCATTGATGGTATTTGTAGAGGTAATTTTAGTAGCACAATATCAAAAGCTGGATAAGTAACATTTGTATGGTTATTGGTTAACACAAAATTTTAATGCACTATATCAATTTCAAACCTTTCAAAGCACCACTCTATTCTTACCATGGAAGATCAGCTATAAGAAGTTTCAGACTCAAGTTTTACCAGTAATACAATGCAAGTGCTTACCTTGATTCTGAAAAAGAGATAATATTCTTAATTATTTAAAGTTACTTATACAACAAAATGTATACTTATTTGATTGCATAGCTGCCAACCCTTAACACAAATTGGTATGCTGGACAACATGACATGTTACACAAGATCTTCCACTTATTATTTATTTAAAACATAGTCCTATTGAAATATATATTCACATTTACAAATCTTGGTAGTGTTTACATGAGTATCTGCTCCAAAGCAATGCCAAATTAGTTGCTTGATACTTGACATACACACACATTACATACACATACGGAATCTCTAACCATTTTACGGTAATTTATCTGCATTATCATCCGAGCGCTATCTACCGTACCAATCTTGCAGTGGTGCTTAAAATTTTTTGAAAACTTTTCGAATTTCTCGCTCAAAAAATTAAACGGCCTCCACTGTACTTTAATATAAAAAAAAGATTATATAAAAAAAAAGCATTCACGAAGTTAAACCATCGTGAGTACTCAACTAATTTTTTTTTTTTTCATTCATTTTTCAAGTTTTTGTTTTACTGAACAACATGAATGCAGTACTTATTCTTATAGAGTTTCGTTCTTTCAGCTCATGTTTAAAGAACTTCGTTCTTACCGTGGGTCCCATGACCTATTTATGCCCCCTGGTTTGTTTCTTTTAATTTTTTTCATTTTTTAAAATTTTCCTTTATTTAATTTTTTTATTTTTATTTATTCTTCTTTTTCTCATTCCTTTTTTTTTTATTTATTTATTTTTTGTTATTCCATTGTATTTTTTCATGTCTTTTTTTATTTCATTTTATTTTTTTTTTCATTTTTCATTTCATTACTTTTATTTTTTTTTTTTCATTTTTTTTTTTCCTTTATTTCCTTTATTTTTTTCTTCTACATCTTCGATGATATTGATCATTTATAATTTTTTTAAAAAATGAAAAAGTACATTGTTAAAAAGTACTTTAAAAGCTTATGTACAAAATTAAAACTTACTGGTCAGATTCCTCATCAGAATATCGTTTTCGTAAATTTGACAATGATAATGTAGGTGTACGTAATTGTGATATCGGTGTGTCTGTATATGCTTCCTCCAATTTATTTAAAGAAGGATATATACTTTATTTTCCTGTGAAATATTTGCTTCTTGTTTTATCCTTATTAACATCACAAGATTCCTGTGATTTTACTTTAAACATACGTTGTTCTCTAAATTCCTTTACTCTTTCTGGTTAATTCCATAATTGTGAAATATTGTTGTTACATATTACTGCTCTTTGTTGCTCATTTTGCTGTTGATTTTGTTGCTGATTTTGCTGTTGATTTTGTTGCCGATTTTCGTTTTCTTGAAATGTTCCTGTATGTCTTTGATGTAGCCTCAACTATTAAAACGTAGAGTCAGAATTTGATTTTTTTTGAATTGATGTTTGGAATTAAAAAATGGACTCGTGTTTCCTCTTATGATTGTATTAATTTGAGGAACACTAAAATTCTTGTTTGTGGTGGCAAAATACGGACTCGTTTGTGATGTGGCATACTTCTGTACTTCAAGAGGATTAAAACTTTGTTTTACATCATGAGGAGAATTAGTCAATTGTTTTTTCGTCAATTCCTTTGACTTTTTCGGTTTTGATTTTGAAGGACTTAAATCCATTTCAACTGAATTTGAAGAACAAACAGATGCTTAAACTGTTGATGTAGTTATTGCTTACACGTGCCAACTGAACATCGAAACAAACTTTGCACCTACAGAAAGTCACTATCACAAAATATTAACACTCAAATCATTAACACCTTGCAACACAAGAAAAATTAACCTCAAAACAAAATACACATGCTTTCTATGTAGCAATCAAAATCGCTTCTCCTTACAAAGACGACTGTCAGATAAGTAAGGAATGTCTTAAGAAGCCTGTTGCGATCGTAGATCATAATTGATGATAGCTGGCGCCACTGCGTGGGAGCCAAAAAAAACTTTAAGGGGACATTCGAAAACTATTTAAAATACATTTCACATAGAAGTTTATTTACAGAAATGTATACACACACACACATATATATTGTTAAGGGGTGCGCGGGGGGGAAATGACGCAGGGAACAGGACATGCTCTGATTTCAGCCGGGCTTATCAGGCTCGGAAATCCTCGACAGCACTCCTCGTATTTTGTACAGGTCTAACGACCTGTAGACCTTACCTAATGTTACTGTAGTAAAGCCTGAACATCGGATGCTTCGCTGGCTCTTAACTCAAGGCCACGTATGTCCCTGATACGTGGAGTAGCTAAATATTCAATGACAGGTATCGGATTGGGATCGCGGAACTGTTAAAGTTGACGACACACATATATTATACATGCATTATTAAAGAGAGATTGTAAACATTATGAATAAAAGAAAAGTATATTAAATCTAAAGTATTAATTGAACAATAAGAAGTCGTGTGTGTGTATGTGTCTATAATTAACAATAGAATGCGTTATAATAAACTTCGGTGAGGAGACCGCTGTCCCCCGTATATTTATAACTATAATCGGCGTACAACTTCCGCATCCTACGCAGTGGGCAAACCTCGTGAGCTTATAGAAACGAACGTGCGCCAAAACACTTGCCTTGACTTACTTGCTTTTCACTTCGGTTTCTGGCGTAACTGGCCAATAGGTTTCTCGGTACTGCGAGAGGAACTGGTGAGCGTCACCATCAGCCAAGCTCCTTGAACTCGACTTGGTAATCGCCGCCTGAAGTTACCGGGTACTCGTGTGACGTCGACCTTGAAACTCACTCTCTCCCGTTCGACTCACCGGCTCGTACACCTAACCTCTCTTGTTTACGCGTACACACCGCGTTCAGCTCCACCTCGCAACAGTTCCCAAGCTAGTCTGCCTCCTTTCTCTCTTCTCCATCACTTCGCTCCCCTTCTCCCGTCTCCCCTCCCCGCTCCCGCGAACCCCTCGTGGCTGCGCCGTGACAATATATATACAAATATATACATATGTATATAAATTATTTATGGAATTTTGCCCTAAATTTCTTATTAAATTTTTAATAAACACCATCAAAAACCATTAAAATAATATGTCACTATATATAAAGAAATTATTTATATAATTATTTAATGACATTGTGACATAATTTGTTTATCAAATTCGTAATAAGTGGCCTTAAAAACCGTTAAAACGATATATAACTCAAAATATACATATATAATGGTTCTACACTATTCAGTTTTGAATTAATTAATTTTTAATATAACTATCTAACATCTTAACACAATGTGCTTATAGAATTCGAAATAAGCAATCTCAAAAACCATTAAAATCATATGTAACTAGATATGTACGTATGAAATGATCTTAAGTAGTTTATTGATTGATTTGTTAAATGACTTATATAATTATTTAAAATTTTGAGATGATTTGTTTATCAAATTTTAAATAAGCTCCCTTAAAAACTATTGATACATTCTGCATTTCTATTGTATATACTTATTTTAATAATTTATTTATTTATCAAATAACTTATTTATAACAGTAATTATAAGCATTATGTTATTGGAAAAAGAAGTTAGGTTTAAAAAAAATCGGACCGTATTTTATGCATCAAATGCATAAAATACTTATATTTAATGCGTAATGACGCGCCTTATCCGATTTTATCTACATAACCATATAAATGCTAATTAAATTTTTTTTTTCAATTTATTATTTACAGAATATATTAATCATTTGTACGGTCAATTAAAAAATTTAATAATTTAAAACTGTGTTTCCAGTAGTATACTTAATGCAGACAATAAGAATTGCAGTAGTCGTAACACCTCGATAGCCCTGCGGTTACAACGCTTGTCATGACCATTTAAAAGGTCATCAGTTCAAATTCCAGTCGCTTTTTTTTTTTTTTTTTTTCAGGAGGAAGAGATTCCAGTAAGCGACTTCCGATTGATGGAAATCTGTCGTTTTAAAAATTCCAACCCCCCAAGCACATGACATAAAGAAATTCGTTCGAAAAATTAAAGAGAAAATGCTAGATTACTCAAGGGTATACGATATTTAGGTCATGTTCTGCTATAACTTTAAAATATTGACGGGCCAGGTTACAGTAACGTGATACATTCCGTATTTACCGTACAATTATGGAACTATTATAAGTTGAAGAAAATAAAATTTTACCATGGAAATGTATTTTCAGTGTTATATCAGTATTATTATCTACTTCAAACTATTTTATAATATTTTATCAGAAACATTGGTTATAATGAATTTCAAGATTTTTTTTGTGTATTTTCATGAATTGGAAAATTAAAAAAAAAAATTCGCGATAATCGTAGTTAGGTTTCCTTTGTAACTCTTACAATATACAATAAACTGTACAGTTCAATTTTGTTATACAACTTACGGGAGAAAAATAGCAAATTTCTAACTGTTACTTATTTAAACTAAAGAAAATCGTTTTGCTTACATTAGTTTTGAGGTTATCTCTGCCTCTGTAGACGTATAGTAAGTTTGCAATAGTCTTCAATATTGCATCCGCCATCTGAAATTTTCAAATTGTAACCATAGATTCGTAATCAGAGGCCCCAATAACCCCTGAGTATGAATGTTTGTCGAGATTCGGGTACTTAATAATATGTTGGCTCACCATATTGGATCCGCCATCCTGAATTCGGAAATCGTGATTCCAGATTCGTCATTAATTCGACCTTGAATACCCCTGAGTAGGGATTTTGGTCTAAATTTAAGCATTTGATCAGATTTCGGTTCACCATATTGGATATGCCATCTTGAATTGAGTTATTATGATAATGCATTTGGCATAAAATATCTTAGAGTATAATATAAAATCATTATTGCCCAATTTCACTCTGTAAAATGAGACTTATGCATTGAAATGATTGTGTTTTTCAGCAGGTTTTGCTCATTTTTAACATTTGAGGTTAGGTCAATCAAATTTAAAGTCGGAAATTTAATGTTGCCCTCGACACATGTCTTGTAAATCATCTTGCCTTAAAAATAAAAAAAAATATCCAACTAGGTCAAAAATTGTGGTCTCTAGACAATTTTGAACAAAAAAAAAACAGTTTGGGCCAACTGTGCAATAGTGCATCAGATCCACTCGCCACTGTGTAGTCTTTCCTCGGATAAGACTTTGGCACCCCCTGCCAGATCACTTCTTGCCAGCAAGGCTGGCTATTTCTGCCTAGCGCCTTTCATCGGATCCGCTCATTTCTACCTATAGCCCTAAGGTGCGTTCAGACGCAACGCCAATTCTTTCTGCAATCTATTTGTATGCACGGGTGCAAGAGAGAGGACAAATGATCCTTTATCTCTCTCGTACCCATGCATTCAAATGGATTGCAGACTGCTATTGACGTAGCGTCTGAACGCACTCTAACACTGTGTTGCATTAACCCAAGCCTGAAGGCATGTGGGGCTAGGAAAAAATCCTGGAATTACTCTGAAGGAAAATTCCATGGAAAAACCTGCCCTGAAACCTCCATAGGGTTGCATAGGAACTTTTTCCGGTGAAAACAGTTTTTGAAAAAATCTGCAATTACCGGAAATCGAGCACTCAACACTCAAACGTCGTTAAATAGGTACCTATCAAGCTTACTACAAGGCTAACGCAGCTTTTTACCTATTGGCCAGGTGCATGTCATGCAGCGCCACTCTTGGTGTCAAAATCGTACAACCGCGGGTACCCACATACCCACATTATACGTCGCAGCATACACCGATGCACACTTTTAGGAATAATTAATTAATTAGAAAAAAATTAGTGTATTTATTCATCTGATGATGGATGTTATCATAGGCTTCAGGAATGTAACACACTCGACTTGTTTTAACTCTGAAGCCTTAAAAAAAGGTAAACAGTTGGTTGAAAGCAGTCATGTGTGCGATGTTACAGAATTGCATAGTGATGAAGTTAGCAATTTGACAAGTGCCGTCGTAATAAGGCAGACCTCGGTTACTTCAGCTCCTTAAAAAGTTCACCTGCATGTACGTTTTATTCAGATTATTTTGAAAATTGTCTAAGTTGCAATGCACATAAAAACTACCTTTATTCACAATTACGTTTTAATAATAGAAATCACAATGATCATGTCTGATTCCGCGTAATTATCTTTTTTTTTGCCGTCTGTTTCTGAGAGAGTGCTCTGGATCAAAAACTAACGAGGCTTCATTAATATATTGTTACATTCAAACATTTTACAACCGTTCTTGGCACCACATGTTCATTTTTTTACATTTGTGTAACTGCAATTTTATAATATTGATACCATTTATGCATTCGTGATAATAACATCTGTAAATTTGATGAGATACTGTTATTTTTTCCTTAATTAAGCAAAAATGATAGTAATTTGGTACCCCAGGTTTCCTGTTTTTGCCACTACGCACGCTGGCGTCGGCTCATCTATTCCCTCCCATCACTTGCACCTGGCCAATAAGCTTTATTTATTTCCTTAAAAATTTTTGAAATGGTATTTTTTATTTAGTTTTTGCTTGTATCTTCACTTCTGATATAATATGCTCCAAGAGAAATTTAACGACTGCCAAACTTTGTCACCAAGTTACCTACATACAGAGAGATTTGGATTTAAAAAACTATATCAATTTAAAAATTACAGCAAAAAATAGATATGACTTTACTTCAAACAAAGCACTGTACAGATTTGCAAATTAACAATTTTTTGTAAATTAATTTCTTAGTCTGAAACTTTGAAGTGTTATTACAACGTACATGTTGTTCTATTCATATTTCGCTTCTACTTATTATAACGTCATAGGAAATGTAAAGAATGGTTAAATGAAAAATAAATATTATTTGTTTTTTATGGCATAACAGAAACGTGCCAAATCATTTTCATTATTTATTATTCAAAATTTTTATTTTCTTGTTCTTATGACTGCTTGAAAATATAAATGTAGTTTTATACCTCTCTATTCGCTGTGTGCATAATATTGGAACAGCGCCCTCATCAGAACTAAACGATGGATTGTGCGTGATTTTAATATATCTATATATTCAACTGATGTATGTTATATAGTCGTACATATATAGATTGATATACTAATACCACGCACAATCTTTCATTTAGTTACGATGAGGGCGCTGTTCCAATGTTATGCACACAGCGAATACTCTTACAGATTTTGTCTTTTTTATATTTTTCATCGTTTCAGCGTTTCTTTTTTTACATTTAAAAAAATTTTGTGTGTGGTAGCTGACGATGTATTTTCAAGTTCAAGTTAACTTTTATTAGTTGTAATAATTGCACGACAATTTAATGTACCTGGAATGACTTTGCATTTTTCAGCCTAGATTTTAAGTTTGAAGAAGTTCGCTCATTATCTTAGTTTTATCTGAGAAAATCTCGGTTTCCTTACATTTATTTTTTGGTTAGTTATACAAAGCTTCAGCAGACATAACATGTTTATTAGAAGTCAGCTGCAAACTCGCTCTTTTCGCAGCTCGTTTTAAATTAGTACCAATGCTATTGGCACAGGCACCCTTGCCATGAGAAATAGCAAAAAAACCATTTGGCTGAAACTCTGAAGTCTGCTTCATACTGTAAAAGATTTTGAAAATTGCTTTTGTTTTTAAAATGTTAACCATCAGCTCCATCAGTAAAGTAATAGACCTTTTTGTGGATCGTAATTTTTTGTTGTTGATATTTTACGATAATTTTTTGATATTCGTATACGACTATGGTATAATGTGTTAAATTATCTAGAATAATATAATTACTTTAATATTTTTCTTTACCTCTTCCTTTGTACCTTATCATTATCGCACATACGATGATTAAACTACAGGTATGTCGTGACCGACAGCCGACGACTCAAACTTAGCGCGGATCCTGTTTGTGAAAAAAAGTGATTTCGATGTAAAAGAAGAATCAGTTTTTTTTATCTAGACTATCGAAAAAAATGTTAGAAAAAACAGTTTTAAGATATAACATGTTTTAAATTTTTTTTAAAGGTAAAAACTCATTTTTCGAAAGAACAGATTACTGCATTGGAAAGCGAAGGAAAAAATACATTGCAATTGTACTTTTAATATATTTTATAATTTAGTTTTAATGTTATAATTGTGAGGTGAAAAGTACTAGATGTTTTGGTGATAGCGTGTGATGCTTGGAAAGTTGACGTGAAACGGCTCATATTTATACTTCATAATTAATAAATTCAAGCTAAATACTTACTTTCCTTTCTTTTGGTAGTCATTTTTTAATATTTTTAGACATCAAATTAAGTTTGAGTGTCTAAAAATGTACAGGAAGTAACCATTTCCTTGAGTTCTGTTTTTTATTACTTTATTTTGTTTTGTTAATTTACTGAAATATGAGTTGACGATATAATATATTCGAATAATTATGTACAAATTTAGAATTGGGATACAGTCGTGCCAATGACCAAACTGCATCCGGGACAACCAAAGACGCGCAAGCACTACATCAAGGTGGACCAGACTGGCGATCAACTCTTTACTCACCTGAGATTCAACATCTTTCCTGATGGTGGTATAGCTCGATTGAGAATATATGGTTTTGGCCTTGCGCAAGTAGACCGAAATTCCGAGGTAAAAAAACAGCCTGTACAGGGTAAGTGTGTCGAGTTTAGTGACGCGTACTTCGGACACCCAAACAATCTGTTGAAACTTGAACCAACCACTGGAATGAAAGATGGTTGGGAGACTTCAAGAAGACTTGATAGGCCAGCCATAATTGATATTGATGACAATGGTTTCGTAAATGTAAAGATTTATATTTTTCACGACGAAAATAATTAAAATCAAGTGATCCAACTTCGGTTCTGATCTAAATATGTTGCAGTATGGTGGCGAGGAATGGGCGGTGCTACAACTAGATAAGACGATTGTGGTAAGCTCCATAGAGGTTGACACTACGCACTTCAAGGGAAATTGTCCAAACAGCGTGAGAATTGATGGAGCTTGCGCTGCAGCAGATGAAGATACAAAAACTATGGTTTGGGAAACGATGTTGTCTCGAAGAAAGGTAGAAATCTTCTATTATATACGCTGTGTTTCACCGTTAATTTTTCCCCGTACACGTGATTTTTCATTGTTTTTAGCTGGATCCTAATAGGAGCAACGGATTAGTTACACTGTTGAAAGAGATAAAACAGAAGCCAATCAATCACGTGCGAGTTGTAATAATGCCGGATGGAGGAATTGCCAGAATAAGAATTTACGGAAACGAGTTCTACACTTCACAGTGAAGTCGGAATTTGCACAAATATTTTATTAAAAAAAAAAAAGTAAAATAGTCACTTGATAAAGTCTATTCATTCGAAATATTGTGAGTTTAAGTTTGTTCAAAGAAAATGTATATAAAAGTATTTTTCTGCCAAATGTTGAAAAATAAGTTTTAACTTTTTGGTTGGATTAAAAAAAAAATTAATAGTTTTAACAAACTGATTGCTTACTCAATTAATTCTAGAATATTTTCAGAAAATAACTATATTTGATATTCAGATTAGATCTATAGTTCAGGTCATGAAGCGTGCAGGAAGCTGAGATCTCCTAGTCTTAAAAAATTTTTTAAAATCAACATATATTTATACTTTCTCATGTACGAAACGTGCAAGTGCATTTTTTAACCAAAAATATTATTAGAAATTAATTATGAAAGCTGTATACGCAAAAAAAATTGTAATCCTTTCACAAACCGAGAGCTATAATAGATATGTCCTGTACGTCCTTCAAATGTACAAAAAAAAAGGATGCATGTGTCGAAACTGTACATATAATGTAACTGCATAAGAGTGAGCGGTCACCATCACTCGTTAAAAAAGTATATGCCGATAAAAGAAAGGCAGCCAGGCACATTGCAAATATCAAGGTACGTTTTCAACGATTAACTAAGAGATAATTATTATTTACAATTAGCTATAAGGTAGGAAAAGCAAAGTGTGTGCGTCAAGCAATGAGAAAATAAAAAAAATAATGAACAGCTCAGTAGGAAATTGGCTTCACAGGAATTTCGAGCACAAACTCGTACCTTTACCTTCAATAAAAGCAAAAGCCGGTGGATGGAAGTGAGAACGAGACTTCTTTTCTTATATTCATGTATACTCAAGTATACTCAAAGGAGTAATGAACATGTATTGAACATGTATGAAACTCCGCGAAGAGAGAAACCATTTACGTGTGAAAAGCTATATTGCAGCTGGACCGGTCTTTTTTTATCTTTTCTCGGTATGCAGGTAAAAGTGTTTGCACTTAATACTCAAGGCTAAAAAATGTCTCCAAGGCTGATTTTCTACACCTGATGCACTGAAATGGTACGGACGCTTCATTCTGGCGACTCTATCCAAAATTATTTTTTTTGTGTTGGAAAATGATTTTTTGGGCTTGTAAAGTAATTATCAGTTATATTCTCAGCATAAGTATTTTTTTTGTTTCATTCAGTTTCAATTGATTAGAAAATTTTAACTTTATCCCCTATCTATTATTATGTAAAGAAAAATTTTAATTAGCTCGTCAAGAGATGTGTCTTTAAAAAAAATTAGTTTTATGTTGAATATGGTTTGTTTGTATCCAAAAGTTTTTTTTTTATATTTTTGTATTTATTATAATTATATTAAATATAATTTTAACACTTAAATCAACAAAATATAAATGTTGTGCTGCTAAATTTTTTTCACGTAGATACTGCAGGTAAAGTAAAAACATCGTCACTGAAAAATGTATGACATACAAGCGCAAAAGTGGAGAAGTGTTTTGAATTATAGGAAGACACACCTTTCGCAGGGACAATTATTACGGAGCTTCGTGCGATGTATGCATGACACGACGAGTTGCTAGTGGCCTCAGGTACCCTTTACCGAGTGAGAGAAAGGAGAACTAAAAAGAGCCATATTCTTCTTCCTTGGTAAGTCCACTCATACGCGTGTGAGAATGGCTGCCAAGTGCCACACTAAGAGTATGCGTGGTCGGTGGTGGGATCTAAGTAGCTCCCATGTCAGGTCCCAACAGTCGCGGGCATGGTCGCTACATAGATGCCAAGCGCTGTTCCTTTCAGTGTGAGAATCACTTTTATGCGGTATAGCTCGGGCTACGTTTAACACTGCACACCTGCACCTTCTGTATCATGCATTGTACTAACCACTTTTCACACCTCACTCCCATTTATCACACTTATTCAGCATAGCAAGATAAACACCAGACTTAACATATATTTGTTTATGTACCAATGTGTGTTAAAAAGGACTAATCTCGCGAGCTGGACAGAGGACAGTTCTTCTGTAGCGTAAGAGTGTAATAGATATAATATGTTGGACGATTATATTTGTTTTTGTTTATAATGCTTCATGCATCACTGGTTGTGTAGAATACAGATGTTGGGTTTTGTATCTCTTTTTGTTACTTAAAAAAAAAAAAAGAAAAGATTTTAGGTGCTTTAATAGCAATATCGAACTTTTGTTCATTTTTCTTTTTTACGCGTCAATTTTTTTTCTTAAAATAAAGACAAAAAAACTCGGTAAAAAAGAGAGCAACATTCTTTATTTTTTAATATCTGACGTTTCGTCGGGTCTCGTTGACCTCTTCAACGACTATTACAAGAAGCGCTTTTTTTACTTTGTATTATTATTTATTAATTTTTTTTGTTTTTTTTTTTGTAGATTCAGTATTTTTAGACAAAGTATCTTACTTTCGTCGACTTATCAAATAAATTTTTAATTTTTTGTTTGGTTTTATAAAAAATAAAAATAATCAACAGTTTCAAGTAATCGGTACCCACAAAAAATACATAACATTTTTGGCACTTTTTCCAATTAATCAAATAAATGAAAATAATGATCTTAACATGTATTTTTTAACTTAAAAATCCATCTGCTTTAAACTTCAATCGTAATCTTTTGCTGTTCCTACATAATTAGATAATGTTCAAAATATTTATATGACATTTCTGACTTAAACTCATAAATATATCCTTAAAAAGCGCCCAAGTACTTTAAAGTGACAATTTTTTAAATAAGAGTAAAGAAATACGTCATATTGTGTAGATTGAACAAGACAAAAGAACGGAAACAGTTTAGGAGTGTAATTAGCGCGACCTTCGTTTAATTGTGCTTGTCTCTAAGATTTAAAAATTGCGTAGCTCTCTTAGAATCTTGCAAAATTGGGAGAGAAATTATTTGGAAGACATTCATAGTATTCATTAAAAATTGTGAAAACTAAACAAAACCATCTTAATCAGTTGCAAACAAACAAAGATATTTAGAAAAAATAATTTAAAAACCAAGCACCTCAATGATAACAGTGTCGCAAATTTACTTCAGTTCCACTAAAAATTATTTTGAAATGACAAAATGCCTTGTGTGCGCCTTATTGTATATTACCTTGAAAAATCTCGCAGGCAAATAATAAAAGCGCATAGTTGAGTACATCATAATCAGTGGGATGAATCTCACGCTCGCGTCGATTACAAATTCTAGGTCGTATGTAAACACTGAAGCAAAAATGTGGTTTCTGTGAATGTATGTGGACATGAATGGATGTGAGTGGTATCGTACCCATGACACATAGTGTTTTCTATAATGTGTATACGTAAGAAATTAAAGGGATTTGAATGAAAAAATAAATAAATGAATAAAAAATAAAACTTTACAGATGGAAGGTCTTTCGTGAGTAATATATACCGATTTATCATTCGGACTTGCTTTTTCACTTAAGTACTGGTCAATTTCCGTAAAAAATTTATTGAGACAGAGATAAGTAAAAATCGTTCAGTGACAATCTTATTCACATAATTTAGGCAAAGACGTAATTCCTAAAAAAACTGATAAATACTTAAAAATGTAGAATTTTCAGTTGAGAAAAAAAATTAGTTTTAGTCCCGGTACCATGATTTATTAGAATTGTACCATATGTGCTTGGATTCGATGGATGATATCGATAAACGATTACTTCTTAAAAACAAAGAGTATAATTTGGAATATAATATTAAAAAAGTATGAAAAATGCAAATGAAACTCAAATTCTTTGAAATTCTCCAATGACTGCAAATCTCAATAACCAGAACCATAAATCCTTTCATCACTAAATAATCTTCGCAGTTTTTCAATTGTTCATTCTCCACAGTAAAATAGTGGGGCTTTTTAAAAAGATACTAGCTTGGAAAATATTGTTGACAACCTTATTTTTTATTTGAAAAACTTTGAGTTTAAAGTGTGAATAAACTATCAAACTTTCGGAAGAAAAAAAAGGGAGAACATAGTATGATTAAATTTTACAGGCCAATTTTAAAACGGAGAGTTCGATAAACTGATACCTGTTGTGTTGTGCACGTTTATAACGCATAGTTGATCAAAAAGATAAAAATGCCGACTAAGGAAGAAGAGTTGCAACGCGAAAGGATTCGAAGGATGTTCAGCTGGAGTAACGGCATTGTTTGGTAAGACACTGTTAAAAAAAATATTTTACAAACTTCATTTTGTTTGATAAGTCTCTTTAAACCTGAAAAAATACATTGTCAATAGCAACAAAAAATGTCAAAAAAGTGCACAAATATGCATATTCACTAAGTATGTCTATTTTACTTGGACCACCCTTTTACCTCTTAATGCTTACACCATCAGAATCCACTTTCACAAACGCAAAAACCGGTCTTATGAAGCTGATGTATGTGCATGTGCAGAATAGCAGGTAAAAATACATGTATAGTTGTGGGCAAGAAAGAGTGAGTTTAAAGTTTTAAGAAAAATCAGGTTACTAGATTCAGATACTCGAAAAAAAGACTCAAGTAAAAGGGTTTTCTTAAACAAGCTTTTATTTGTTGAGCAAAAACGTAGAAAGTCAATTTTTTCTTTGAGATAGTCGTATAAGACTACAAGTAAATTCTTAGTTACTGGTTTTTCTCAATTTTTGTGCCACAAAGTCTTTACTTTTTCTCTCAAATGGATGACCTGTTCTGTATGACTCACGGATGAATACAAGGAATGCTTAAATTACAAATTTACTATTTAGTTTTTTTTTAATTTTTAGAGTACTTTAACTTCCAAAAATTAGAAGCAAAGTACAGCTTTCTACACCACCCTTTAAGTACTACCATAAATATGTCCATGTACCTCGTTATATTCAAATCGATTCTCTTATCTTTTAACATTGAAGCTTGATTTACTCTAGGAAATATTTATTAGCTCATTTTCATCCGTTTCTATAAGTTTTTATACCATTCTACTGTAAAATTGAAAAAAAATTGTGATTAAAGTCTTGCCTAATGAATGATGAAATCGACTTTAAACTTAGCACTACTCTTAAGAAGGCTCCAGCGAACGACTGTGTTATTACTGTACTTATAACAATTCTTGGGTGCTTATCACAAAGTCACTTTTAACTCGCTAATACTCATAAACTACTCAATGAATCAGGCATAAAAAATTTACATACGTTCCTTAGATTGTCTTATTTATCAAAATTGTTATGAAAAAGCGGATCGTGTTGCCAAAAATACTTTAAACCTTAGAATAACAGTGTCTTGCACATTTTTGAAAGACAAAAATTTCTTATCATCACATTATGCGGTTACCTTTGAAAAACTTTAGTTCGAAATGTTGAAAGTAAAATTTTGAGAACCAATTTAGTAAAAAAGCATGGTATTCAGCTGCGCAGCCGCACGTATTTTCGGATGATTTTTTTTTTTACGTAATCTTTTCTAATCCAACAAAAGGGCACTTACATTGGGACCCTAAAGTAATAGTTTGTTGGGAATGGCATAAACATCTATATTAAATATCGTTTAACTTGTGGAATTTTCTTAAACTGCTGATTTTGAACAAAAAACATGAGAAAGGTGTGTTTTTTATGTTATTTTTTATTAAATAGTAAAAAGTAAATTTTTCCTTATTTAAGATAATCTTTTGTAATTACAGTTATTCGTAAGTAAAAATGTACGACTACACCGATCACAGTGATTAGAAGTAAAAATACATCTATTTTTATGCTAACTTAACTTTGGATACAATTCTTTTAAAAATACAAAATAAAATTTTCTAAAAACGAACCGTTATAACAACCATAACAAGGCAGAGAACTGAATTTTTACTTTTCAGCTCCTATAAGAATAAAAAACAAAAATTTTAACCCTGGATAATTAAAATGGGTCATTGAGTTTTCAAGATATGACTGATTATGTACATACACATTTAGGTATACATTTGGACAAAATGACATTTCAATCGCCGATACTGTAAAAAATATTTCTAAAATGTTTTACGGAAACCTTATTTTCAATTCGTACTAAACTTTTTTTCATATATAAATAGACAAAAAAGGAACAACAGTAACAAAACGAAAAAAAAAAAATTTATTACAATGACTTGAAATTCATGGACAATTTTTAAGGAGTTACAAGTTTTAAAAAATTTTTAAGTTAGTCTTTTAAAAAAGTCTTTTAAACGTTTTATTTTTATAAGCTGTTGTAAAAGTAAAATAATTTTCAATATGTGCATGGACAATCATTACTTACGTTTTATTCGGTTTTATTAAATGCTGGCTTTTAACATTAAACTGGTGAGTTTTTATATAGAGATTACTTAATAGTGTGTTATATCTAAAAATTAGACACCATTATTAAATATCAACACTCAGTGGAAATAATTACATCCTTGAGGACTGAAAAAATCTACTGATAAGTACTTTTTGAGTGTAGTTTTCCATATGAATTATAGCGATTTCCTGTGATCAAAACGTTGTATCTTGTGCGACTTACCATCTGAAGTGAATGTGAATCAAAGTGAATATCATATGAGTAAATGAAAGCTTATAAGTTACGTCCAAAACCCTAGATGTCAGCACACTCTTAGCTTCAGTGGATCGATACGCGGATGATTGATTGTTATTGAAGATCACTATCATAAAGAAAATTTGTAACTACATAGAGGTATCCCTTGAAGGTTTAACTACCGAAGGTATCATGCAAGTAGGAATAAGCGTGGCATCGCAGACCGTGTCTTGAGATTCCATTAATCTCTCTCAGTCCAATTAAATTATCACTTAGCTAGAGACTTAGAGATATACGGTACCTATGGTCAGAGGTCTCCCATTTGGATGTTAGATCTAGTATAGTGATTGTAGCAGTAGCAGTAGTAGCAGTAGTAGTAGCAGCAGCATCAGCAGTAGTAGTAGTAGTAGTAGTAGTAGTAGTAGTAGTAGTAGTAGTAGTAGTAGTAGTAGTAGTAGTAGTAGTAGTAGTAGTAGTAGTAGTGGTGGTAGTAGTGGTAGTAGTAGTATTAATAGTAATAGCATAGTAGTAGTAGTAGTGGTGGTAGTAGTGGTAGTAGTAGTATTAATAGTAATAGCATAGTAGTAGTAGTAGTGAGTGGTAGCGGTAGTACGTACGTAGTACCTATACAGGAGATGCGCTATGCGGTATACTATTCACAATGAACAGGATCTATTGCTTCCGCAGCGTCTCCTTAAAACACAGTTTTAAGCTTTCGACCTTGGATACTTCCGTTATCCCAATTTATTCTTCGACGCATGATCGGAATTCAAAGATCATATATGTAGTCTGGGCTTTCAAAATCGACATTCACTGAATTTTCTAATCAAAAAAGAATTTTTCAAAGCCTTTGTTAGATGCAGGAATTATTTCAGAGATATAGTTCACCAGTCTTTTGGAATTCCAAACTAAAGTGAAGTTTACTTCACTAGTTCTTTTGCTCAAGTCCAAAGGATGGAAACATTTGAAAATGAAAGTATCAGATGCGCTTAAAAGAAGACGTGAGTGATTGGTACAGTATTATAAGTTAAGGGAATATGCTATATACTGCACAGTAAGATGTTATTTTTGTTAAAGTAAAATACCTGAAAACGCAATAACTAGTCACGGAACATTAGTGAAACACTGATTTTTGTGGTTATAGGTTTTTGAAGAAAATGTATTAGAACTCTATGTAATGGCGAGTATTAAAAGACATCAAAGATCTCCTTGTTTCCTGGACTTCAAAATAATATTTACGTATAGTTATGTTTTCATGTGTCATCATGTATCCTATAAGTATAAGTTTACGCTACTCTCCATGTATAATTAAAAACTATCGTGTTTCACCAAAATTTTGATTAGAAAAGTACATGAATATACTGTAGCACCAAGTTGAAGTAAGTACAAATTTCGTGTGGACATATACTTACATATGGTTTGTCCACGTAGTGGTCCTGTAGTGTCAGAGTATGCGATGTTTGGGTCAATTTGAATGAATCATGCCCCCTTTCTACGCAAAATAACTTCATTTTTAAATTACGGTTATGAGATTATGAGAGTACACATGTTTTTATTGAATTTTTTATTATTTTTTAATGGAAAAAAAATTAAAATTGAACTATTTTTTTATTAAACTCACTCATTGTTTGTAGATCGAAATAGTTTTTAGATTTCTTGTTAATTCTATTTCACTCTTATGTCCGTGATTTACCTTATTCTTACTGTTAACATGACGTGAAAGAAAAAATAGAATAAACTTATTCTTAAGATAATACTTTCATTACCAAGTTTATTTCTTTAACTTCGACTCTAAATTATTTGGAATAATATCTAAAGAGGAACGCTGTTTTCAATTCACTTTCCTAATAGCTCATCAATATCTACCAACCAATAATAAAGTGTTCCTCAGATCATGCACAAAATTATCTGTATGAAATTTTTGGAAAGTTATAACTTTGAGGTGTTATTTTTTTTTCATTATTTGATTTCAATGTATATGTTCATTTTTAAGTTATACATTGACTTGAGACTGATGGTCTTGAAGAATGTTATTTTAATAAAATGACGTTTGCCCAAGAGTGCATGGCGTTATAACGTTTTTTTTTTTTTTTTTTAAGTAAGAAAAATGACTGCTAATAATTATTTTTATCTTAAGTCATTATTTGAAAGAAAAAAATATGTTGTCAGAACACATGCTCGAATGTACGTATTTTCCGAAATTGAAGGTTTGTACCAAGATGTATACCTACACTGGCTGAAACTATTTTTACAACCGATAAAATAAAATATTCTGTTTTCTGATTGGATGGTAAAACATGTTATAAAGTTATACCACCACATATTAGAATTTTATCAATTTTTTGTATTTTAAATGTCTATTTCGAGATGAATTCATGTTGAAGTATGACTAAATAAGTCTTTTATACATAGTTTGTAAAATACAGGTATTTTCCGAGCTAGTATAAAAAATTTTGTACGCAACTCGCTCCGGATCATCTCAACACCATGTGATAATACAACACTCGTGCACAAGGACGGAAAAAATCTCAAATTAAAATAAAGCGCCTATTTAGTTTCATAGGATTTGAGTTTAAAACACTTATTTCATTTCCTAAACTATTTCACGTAACATGTAAAATTTTATAGCATAGTATTAGGTTTCCAACGTATATCTATTTCGGGGTTTTTACATGTCCCTAATCTCTACCTTCTTTGTTCTTGTTTTCGTAATTGAAAGTTCGTTTTAAAATCTGGAGAAGTGGTGTTTTGGCATCCTGGATACTCATCCCATCGGAAAAGACCGAGAAAAAATCTTGATAACTTTCGATGGGATTCGAACCCATGACCTCTCTCTGGCTAGGAGGCTAGCACGTTTACCATTAGGCCGCCGAAGCTCTTATGTATTTTTTTACATTTAAAACGTAAAAAGAGACATGCATTTGTTCAAATACAAGAATCCAAAAAAACTTTCCATAATCCATACATTGAATATAACCACGAGCTTATTAAAAAAAATTTTTTTTTTAATTACGTCTTTCGTGTATAAGAAGTTTAAAAAGCAAAATAAGACCTGCCAAACAAAATGGGTGACTAAATTTCAAGTCCGTCTTTCAACAATTTGGCCTACGTTGTTGATTAATAAAATGCTCTTACAACATTCTTGATAGTGATGTTTGGGTAATATATCCTTGAAGTATATTTAACTGTATGTCTAATGTTTTTAAAAGATAAATCCAACATTTACGTATGTACACTCAGTGGAACTCTGATCTGTCCCGGACCCTATTTCAGAACTATGGCGTGAAGTACTGTTCAATAATAGGGTCCGGGACAGATCAGAGTTCCACTGAGTGTACATTGGTTCGATGAAGTACATCACCTTGCCTTCTTTCATGTTATCTTCAATTCAATGCAACTTTTTTTATTTCAATGAATTTTTCTTCCAGCCAGCTGTTGTCTTCAAAATTTATTCACTTATGCAAACCAGGCAATTTTTTTTATTTGTATTGAAAATATGAAAAAAATTTTAAACGTCATAGTCACGTACTTGCGCAACGATAGCGCGAGGTGTATATTATGCGGACATGTATATTCAAAAGTTCGCATTTAAATGCTCCACCAATGAGACAAAAAGTTCAATGTGATCGACCAATAAGAGTCACCTGTGTACACCTAAGCACAACTTATAGTTTTATGAATTTGTGTCCTCATAGTATATACCTCGTATCTGTCTGTTCGAGAGAGTTACAAAGCTAGTATACAATTACGTACACAACCAAAGTTGCGTCGATAAAAAGAGTTTCCGCATCTTAGCAAGTACGAATGCTTTTCTTTTTGGATTCTGATTGACAGGCGTAATGAAAAGTATACACGCGTGTGTCTGTTATTTTCGATCTTGCGAAGATTTATCGTGATTTTTACGAGATCTTTTTACAGCGATTGCGTTAGAAGCAGAGAAGATGACGTCACTTGGGTTGATAGATCAGGTTGTTCGTCTTAATAGTAAAACAATTATTTAAAAAATTCATCGTGAGTAGTTATTCTCAACATCAAGGTTATAACTGCAATTTTTTAATTTCAAAATACAAGAAATTTACATTCAGAAATTCGGTTAGGGACTCTTAGTTGGAGTTCTGACGTATCCGTTTTATCTAACTGAGATAAATAACAATTTTAAAGAATGAGATATGTCAAAAATCACTCTCTAATTCAATATTTCATTTTATCACGTCCAAAATAAAAAGAAAAAGAATAAACTAAAGCCAGATATTCTGCACTCACGTTATCCGACAGTGCTGAATTATGAGCAGAGATCAAAATAGCTGACGAGTTCGACGAAAGTCATGTACTATATACAAATGTATTGCACAACAAGAAATATTAACGAGCCTTGTTCGTTTCAATACTATTGCGTGTCTCTCTTTCAACCAATACATACGCAACACAAAAATTCAAGTTTCGAATAGTAACATCAGCTCTTAGCTCTCTTTGACATGCATTCGCTAGATATCGATCATTTTTATTATTCTCACTGACATCCCGTAGGGAATACTAATAGTTCAACCAACATTATGATGTATAAAAAAAGCCAGGTAATCGGCAGAGCATGAAAAAACATGAGTTTCATGCGGGCGTGAGCTACAGGTGCATTGAATAATATCTTTTCCGTGTAAAGGGTTTCTGGGTACATACAATTATGTATTCATGAATACGCTGGTGGTGACATAACCACCGAGTGACTAAGAAATCTAACTGATTTTATTCCCCATCTTTATTAGGCCAAGCCACAAATTTTTGGGTGAACCATTCAATTGGTTATGTGGGATTTTTTGAACTCTTAGTTCAGATGTGATGGTGTAACTTGTATACTTCGTACTTGGTGTAAAAGTAATATTTTTTATGTTATCTTCGAAAAATAATAGTTACTGCAGTAACGGTAAATAAGAGACATCCATAACTATACTTATGTTCGTACGGAAACATAAAATAATTATTTATAAGTCTATTTTTCAATGTAACAATTACAAATACAAGGAATCGTTTTACCAAATTTAAAAAAAAAAACAATAATATCTATAATAATAAAAAAATTACTGTAAGAAAATTAGTATTTTAAATCATATTGAATTTTTTAAATAAGACAAAATATTTTAAGTACTTTAAATAGTTAAAACACCTGTTTTTATTTTAAATCATACCGTTAAATATATATATGGATTAAGTCAAATTACTTTTTTTATAAAGTGCAACTGTATTTTAAATAATTTAATTCGAATTTCAATATATTTCTAAAACTTCATTTCAAATACTTTCAAAACATACAATTGGATTTGATAATTTATTTAAAATATTTTAAGCCAATACAAAAATTTCAATTTAATTTTTAACACACATGCATTTCTAATACTGAATTAACTAACCCAATCTAAAATGTATTTCTCTGTTAATCAGCCTCACTCAGTCTTATGACAAACATATTTTTAGGCACTACTGCTTCACAGAAGTGACTTATATTTTTGCCAGAGCAAAAAGTGTAACGTCCACTTACGAAGACATGTAAATCGACTATCTCGAAAATTTTACATCTAATTGGACTCAACTTTGGTATCTAGCTTCATTTTTATATCACAACCCAATTTCAAATTTAGAATACTTAGTAGAAGGAAAAAATGTTAGCGGCCTCAAGGTTATGCATTTTCCAAAAACCAGATTTATTACTTTGTTTTTATTTATTTTTTATCACTGCGAAAAAGGATACAGAAATTTTGCTGTAGAATTTTTTGTCTCTTGCAAAAGAGCCTATGTTAAAAACCGAAATTTTGATTTGATTGTCTCAAAACCTGTGTTGTGGATCGATCTAAAATTGTATCTGAATATTTTTAACAACTAAATTAAGAGATTGCAGCTAGGCTGACGAGTTTCCTCAATCATATTTCAGATTTTTCAGCATTTCTCTTAGTTTTGAAAATGCCTTGTTCATAATTTGTTGTTTATCCAAACGAGCTGGGGAATAAATAAATTGTATACGTATACTGAATAGTGATTTTTGGTGCGTTTATTTTTTTGTACATCGATGATTTCAAAACAAACTTGCCCTCGGTTGGTAGTTGTATTTTTAGTCAATTTCACAATCAGTGTGATACAAGAAATTTCTGAATATATCACGACTCTTGTCCTATAACTCTATGGTCGACCATGGTGATCACCAGTAAAATCACTACAAAATCACTGCCCGTAAAACCCTTTTATAACATCAGAAATGTCAACCATCGCAAAGTGCCCATAGTGAACAGTACGTGCGTTTGAACAATTTACAATCAAACTTTGAAAATAAGCTCCAACGACTTATTACTATGCGTATAGAGCGAGTTTGCAACCATGATTTATGTACCACACATGTATTGTCATTGTCGTGACATTAAAAAGTCTGACTCAATACTCACTAATACTTTAATCGAGGCACGTGGACACAGTCTGGAATAAAAGCTCAATTAATAGGTCAAGGTTGCATGCACTCTCTTGCGGTGTGCAATGCCTCTTCACCATTCAATTTTTTTGCCGTCAATTTATTTTACTTGTGTACAAGTATCACCTACAATAAAATTTATATTTATGAATAAACAAAAAATCAAGGAATAATCGTTTTTTAGTCTTGGTGAAATAATTTTTGCTATCAATACACACCCACATGCCGTTATTTAAATCCGGCAACATACAAGGACGTGCAATAATTTCAAAGGGGAGCAAAGGGGGGGGGGAGGGAGGAGTCTTGCGATACGCGTAACAGACTTTCTCGAGTTGTAGCGCAATATTGTGCAACGATCGTATAGCCTGAAGGAATCTGAACGTCACGTACACACCTGACATAATCGGCGCAGCGAAGCAGTAGCAGCTTGCCAGCTAATTATGTAAATACAACTGTACGACGAAGAGGGCGAAAGGAGAATTGAGTGCAGGGGAGAGGAGGGAGTCGTGCATTGGTCTGATGGTCATTGTCCGAGAGAAAATCGGTGATCGGTAAACCATGGATCTTTTTAGACAGAAGGATAGTTAAGAAGGTGATTGTATTTAAAAATTTACATTCAAAACTTGAGAATTGCATGTAACCTTCGTTTATTTTTCGCTAAGATATTTTTCGTCACTGTTTCACCCAATAATTTTTGTATGATAAATGTCAAATGGGATGTTTTAAATTTAAAACAAGCTGTAAAAAAATTATTTAAGATCCATACTTATTGCCCCGGAAATTTTTGAAAATGTATAAATAAAAATCTTCAAGACTTTATTAATTTTATGACAAGAAAGATAGGGAAGAATACCCGTTTTTTCATATATATCGTGTAATAAGACTAGTTAACTTGAAGCATACATCTAAAACTTACATCCACGTAAATCTCCCCCCCCCCCTAAAAAAAATGTAAAAATTTGGAAAAATTGTAACTGTTTAGATAAAAATAAAGTATAAAAAATGAACAATTTTTTATCTGCAATAACTCAACTAATCCGTCTACTCAACTCCACGAAACTTAAGGAAAATATTACTCTTCGTATAAAGCGTTGTTTGGAGATAGCGCAACATCAACTTCCACATCCAAAATGGCACTCTACTGCTAATTTCGATTTTGTCCATATTACCAAAATAGAAAATTGAGTTCAAATAGTTCAGCTTGATATTATCCATAATTATACTGATAAAAAAAATTATTTCCTGATAAATATTTATATTTATAAAAAAAGAAATTTTCATCTTCCGGTGCAGCACAGTGAAAAATATTTTCAAATCTTTGATTGTGAAGAAAAACAAGCGTGTAAGACAGAGTGCGGACCGATAGTACTGGAGCTAGGTACGTCACAAGGAACAGGATGTCTAGTACACCGACAAAAAAAGGTGATTTTATAATGAAGTATCATTTTTACTTAACTCCATGCGGTAATAATGTTAAAATACAATTAGATTAACCAATCTAGATAAAAAAAATTTTAATTATACGTTACACAAGTATGTGTACTATATAGTTACTTCAACCTTACAAGCACACAACACTTAAATAGCAAATATTAGTCGGATTCGTCTGAGACTAAGATCATAATCATGCAGCACTGACACGTTCCACTAGTGATTGAAAACGAAACGGTGATTTGATCACTCTCCTCACCTTTTTTTTGTACATTTCAAGCTATCAAGTAAAATAAAAGTTAGGAATAATTTTTACTCGGAGTGTAAACATATTTATATTGCGTATCCATACAAAGATGTAGTTTACATCCTTTCATAACTGATGATTAAAATGTTTACTCTTTATGGGGTAGTGATTTTCATATATTTTTCAACGCAAAATCACTGTTTGTTTTTGAGTAGAATTATTGGTATTATTTGTTTGGAACACAATTGTTCAAACAATAAGTACAAATTTTATTTTTCGTACTAAAAAACTTCTTTTCTTATAATTTTGCTCATCTTACTTATATACAAAGCAAAGTCGCTAAAACCGTTGTAATCGCTAACAGCGAAAACTGCTTAACCGATCTAGCTAAAATTTTGCATACAGATTCTTGACACTTCCTAGATAGTTTTAGTAAAGTTTTTATCTTGAAAAAGTTAATAACAATAGCAATAAATAAGCTCGAAGTTTTGCAAAAATACGCCAGCTTTTTACGTTAGTTCAGCAGAATCCGCTAGGTGGCATCGACATGAAATCGAAGCTACCTGCAACAGAATTAAACAAAACGTGGTTATAATAGGCCGGAGCATCTCGAGAAATTCTACTGTTGTTTACCAGCAGTACATCAGACTGCATCGAGAATAAAGTAGTAGTTAGTCGTGCAGTTACGGTAGCGCCTAAGCGCCACCTAGACCTAGCCAACTACCACGGAGCTAGCTATATGTGGGTTAATTTTCATAGCTAGCTATTGGCTAGCTAAAAGCATATTATACGTGTATATATATATATATATATATATATATATATATATATGCCACATAATGGATATAATATTTGGATGACGCAGTTGATGCAAAAGCTTTATCTCTCTTAAAATGAATCTTTCGTTATTTGAAACTGCCAAAGTTTTAACAGCAACATCTGATTCTAAAAATTTACCTCGTCTGACAACGCCTTGAGCACCCTTACCTATTTTCCAATTGTATAGTTTAAAATGTTTTTCTTCAACCACGGGAACTGACAGTTTCAGATTTTCAATTTTTTTTTTAATGTAAGTATCTTAGGAATTAAAAAAGTTGGAGAAGTTGAACTTTTAATCAGAGAATAATTTGAAGACTCGACAGCATCCATACTTTTTTTCATTGCTGTGGCTTTTGATGCCTGATCCGTCGAATTAGTCGAATCAGCACTTTCGTTAGTGTGTGAACCTTCAACCAGAGAATTACCAGATTGTTTCACTATATTTTTTGTATTACAGGTAGATTGCTTTTTTCCAGGTGATTTTTCAACGTTTCGTGGAACCTCTTGCAGTAATGTTTTGCAGTCTGGTAAATCGCTGATTGAAATTGACTTGCTTTGGTGGTGTTGAAGTGCAGGTACTTTAGCTACTGGTGTCTCTATATTATTCATTAAATCTATACTGACAACACCTTCACTTGGAAAACTGTGACATCACTCCTTACCTGCTGCACATCATGGTCTGTATTAAGATTTTTGTTTGAAGTAGTACTAGCAGTCTTTTTAGGTAGGCCTGTCACGTTTGTTAAATTGGTCAAATATAATAATGACTTTGAACAGGGATCCTTACTTACACAAGATAATTGCTGGGATTGATTACTTATTTTAAGTTGTGGTTGTTGTTGTTTTGAAACTGATGAAATACCTTGTTCTACCTGAGTGGATGATGCCTTCTTCTTGGGATAGTCAGTTGATAGTAAATAAAAAACCATAGGATGACCGTTGCTTCTATATTTTTTAACGAACTGCCACCATCCGCATTTTTCACCCTCAACTTCGAAATCCAATATCACTTTTTCATCGTGCCTTCCAACGACGCAACAAGAATTACTTAGAATAGTACAATTAGCTTTATCTTCATCACTAAATAGACTTGTGAACATTACTTTTAATTCATCCTACTCATAGTTTGTATTTCCATTTAATTCCATTTTTATCTTGCTAGAGTATACTTTATATTTTGCATCCCAATCTTTCCTATGCTTCCAAGCAACGAATACCACTCGTCTTTTGAATTCATCTTTCTTCGAAGACTCTTGCTTTTTGTTAGCAACTCTCTCTTGAGTGTGATATCAAAAATAATTTTAATTATTACAGGGGACATGAGTAGAAAATTAAATAGTCTCACTAGTTACCTTAAGTTTTTTATCAATTTTTTCATTTTCCTTCTGATCAGACTTTGAAATTACTTGAATCAGCTCTTCAAATCTTGCTCGTCGTTTTGTACTCAGATTTGGTACTTTACCTAAAAATATTAAAATAATTATTGTAGGCAGTGTATGATGTGAGGATTCATTATCTGTTACTGTAATTACTTACTTGCTTGTGGAGAGTTGTTATGAGGTACTCTTAGATGATAAGTACAAATACGAGGTTCAAGAATAAAAGAATCATTTTCTGTATTCAACAAGTACGTGTCTTCACCAACTGTGTATGTCAATTTTCCTCCTGGAAAATACTCATTGAGAGTGCTTTTGTTTATTCTTCCATTTTGCACCTTGATTTTAGTTTTTTCTTGGTCAAAAACTATCCACACTTCTCTACACTCCATCTGTTGTACATAAAACATGCATGTTTGAAAAACAATACAAAAATTCGAGGGATATTTGGTATAGGGGCACTTGATAGAGAAAAAGGAAAAACGATGAAAAATTTACATATTTATTACCTTGACTTTCACTCTCTTCTTTTGCAGACTTCTTATACGTTACCAAGACAAAAAGCAAATGAGAGGATTGTTCTGCACCTTGTCTGCTATGTACATGTTCCTAATCTTATAGCTAGCCAGTAGCTAGCTATGAAAATCAACCCACATATAGCTAGCTCCGTGGTAGTTGGCTAGGTGGCGCTTAGGCGCTTCCGTATGCAGCTGGGTACTGGGTATATCCCGGTTACCGATGACGCTCTTCTTCAATGGGCAAGTGACCTCAGTCTACTTCCACCCTAAACCTCCAGGATTGACGAATGCCATGAATAAAAAAATTTAGTAACCGATAACGTCTCCGGCGGAGTACCAGGGGACGTGTTTAGCCAGAGCACAACCTGCTCCAACTATTCAGAGTAATATGGCCGTTCCACCATCCAGCCTGGCGCCGTCAGAGAACTTTTTACTACAAATGAAAACCAGGGAAGACAGCCCTGAAGAGCACGGGCAGCCACAACGGCTTCTTTCTCAGTAGTCGTCCCAACGGCATACCCACATAAAACGTATTCTCGAGGCCCACTTTCCCGACTAACGATGAGTGGTTGGTTATCTGGGGAACGACCCAAAGACGAGATATTCTTTGGTCAGCGGCGTATCTCTCTCCATAACGGTCTCCATACACAGAGACTTCGAGGGTAAGAGTCAAGCTAACTGCAGCCAGCTCTTGATCATCAAGAATAATAATGATAGCTGGAAGTTTCACCACTGACCCTTTTCAGGGCCATTATAAGTATTTACGTTCCCTACTTAACCATCAATCTCATTGGTTCTTTCAAGGGCCACCTAAATTTAAACTACCTCGCAAACAAATACATTTTTACTACCATTTGCGGAAACAGTTCGTCGACTAAAATACTATGTTAACTAAAGACGGCCACTATTAAACCAAGTCAGTCATTCACCGGCAGTCGTCACGAGCAGAGTTGTTTGTCTCAAGGCTGGGAACCCTGGTGACCGACGACCCTATATTACCCTCTCGACTCTAAGCATTTAACCAGGAATCACCGATCCTCTCCAACGTCTGGGCTGGGTGAACCTAACAATTATGAAGGAAAAAAAACACTTGAGCCAACGGGACAGTCTCCAACGGGCAAGCCTCCCTGTTGTTGCGGTCCAATAAAAACCAATAAAAAATTTGTCGATTTTATAATAGGATTTGTCCATTGGTTTGTTATCGGTATTTGCACCCGTAAATCCAGATAAAATCTGTAATGGTCAAAAATAGATTTTTAATGTAACCAGGACATCATTGATATACAAATTGATACAAATAATCACACTTTATGTCCTACCATCCGGATAGCAACACCAAAATGGGGGAACTAAAGTTTTTTTTACAAAATTCTAATAAAAATGAATAACTAACTTATCTTTCAACTTACATATGAAATACTTTAATCCCCCCGTTTTGATGTTGCCATTCGGATGGTAGGATCAAAATTTGTCGGTTTATTTTTGTTCAATCATATCCTAGTTACAATAAATGATATAGAAAATCTGTTATTGACCATTTCAGATTTTATTTGGATTAACTGGTGTAAATACCGATAAGAAACCGATAAAAAAATTCTACTATAAAATTTTATTGGTTTTTATTGGACCATAACAACAATCACAAACCAATCTCCCCACCTTAGATCACCAAAACAACTGAGTCTGCAAAAAATAGAAGGTGCTTTAAGGGGGCTCCTTCGCGAAAGTTCCCAAACAGAGATATATTATTTCTTGTAAATAAAAGTCTACTGAATTTAATGGTGGTCTAAATTATATTTCGAATGGGTCAAAATTTTGAGAAATCCGAGCTCAAAGTTGTAACTATTAGCACGTGTTCCTATGGGGCAGCGTGAAAAACAATTTGTTTTCGTTTATAATAAACCTAAATTAAAAGTCCCAGCAGACTTAATATATACGTTTTGTAGATGAAGTCTTCCTCTGTAATATGCTGTATTAAAAATTGTGGATAAAGGACCATTTTAGCGAGATATTTGTGATGGAAATAAATAAATAGTGTCCGGGAGGTCAGGAGGTCACGTGGGTAGCAGACGTACTTGTTCACGACATATATATACCATATACCTATATATTACATTGCTATACTACACCAACACAGGTGGTCTGGTCTGGTGGTGTACCCTCGTATGCACTAGACTGGTCAAAACAATAATTAGTTTTTCGTACAAAGTTAAACTGCACACATAAATATCATTTTTCCCACTTCATACGTTATTAAAAATATCATAATGATTTTCAGACACATTTGTTTATTGAAAAACAAAACTTTATTTTTTGTTTGTCTTTGACCTCAGCAGTAGTCGTAGGAGCCCCCTTTAACACCGAAGTTTTCGACGTTATACCAGGAGACGTTGGGAAAAATCTCTACAACTAGCTCCAAAGCTTCGGACTTTGTAATTTTTTTTTCCAATCAGTCTGGGGCTTCAACCGCAGGTCAGAGAAGATCACCCTGAGGTATCTAGGCAGTCACGTTTGCTGTAAACTTCAGTCAAGAAAGAATTTACTTGAGAAGCTCACCGGTCCTATTTAGGGCCATCGGACGTCGAACTACCTTGCCAACAAATATATGAAAACTTAATAAAGTTGATAAAAAACAGCCTTTAGGGCTCATAAAAGTCTTAACCATACCAAAAGTCACAAGAGGGAGAATTAAAAGAAAAACGTTATGTAAATCTAATGAATACAATTTTGGGCGTCAAGAAACTGACGCAGAACATTTATCGAGATTGAAACAGCAGCATCAAAATTGAAAAATAAAGAGTCTATTGCGTGAGAGATCAGCTTTTTAATCAGTACCCTCACAGTAATCTCTTAAATCTTCTAGATTTTTAAATACATAGAATATGTATTTGTATTTTTTTGGCGATAAAAAATGTAGAGATAAATCTCCAGGACTTTGTTGCTCTGATAATAAAGTTGTGGGATAAGAGAAAAGAAATTTTTCTTTAATATATATATTTTTTGAGAGATTTAAATATTAACAACTTTAAATAATAGCCGTTTTTGTAGATCATATGGAAGAAACTGCAAATCAACGGCCCTTTAGGGCCAACGATTATTTTTTGGCATAAAGAATGCTCGGTACTTTTCAGTATAATTATATTTTTTTTTACTTTCAACAGCTCAATATTTGACCAAATAAACTGTATGGATTTGGAACAAAAATGTTTTTCAAAGAAAATTTTTTGAAAAGTGTCAGGAATAGATGTAAAATTTCGAACTGAAAACGTTTCACATTACATGTCAACACACTACGGTGTTCCATTTAGTAAGTCTCGGGCGAAGCCGAGACGGGTGAATGCTAGTTTCATAAATAAAAGGTCTCCTATCAATTTTTCAAAAAACATACGTAAAAAAAGTCATGAGCTTTTCAAAACTTTAATTTTAATATTATTAATACTTTTTTCATTCTTAGAAACTTATTATTTCTGCATGTATATTTGTACCAATTACTATTTAGATACTGTTGTTTCCCTTCTAAGCTCTTGTTTGTGCCAAATAAGCACAGAATTTTTTTTGTCCTCATAGTGCATACCGAAAGTAACAAGTATCAGACCCTTAGAAAAATTATCTTTTTATAAATTATAAAAATGTAAACCGGATCCAAGTTACTAACATTCAGAATTAGTTGAAAATAGAAAAACTTGAGTCTTTTAAAATCCATAACTTTATCCAAAGGGAAAATTTACGAATGAACTCTATTCAATAAAATTCACCGATTTTCAAGTAACAGCAAAAAAGTGTAGTTTTTCTTATATGTTTAGACAATTGGGTTTTAAAAAGAGTTGTGCCATATTGACGTACAAATGATCAATACATTCGAGTTCTACACTCCAAACTCCAAAATTTGTTTAGTCCATAGATACCCTGTTGGACACAGGGTCCACATCAGCCCCATACTATAACTACATACCCATCACCTCTAGGACTACAGTAGGGGCGGCCCTCTTGCAGTCATGCAACTATACGGTGCTGCAATTTTCTTGAATAACGATTTTTTTATACTTATCGCTGAAAAATTCATACAAATTATTCTGTACATGAAGAACACGCATTTAATACATACAATTTTTTCCCTTTCTCTTAACATAATATGTTTATTTAAACAGTAAGTTTACTATTTAAGAATTGAGATTCTTTTTTTTTAACACAATTTAAGAGATCTCATAAATTCTGCAGTATCTACAACAGTCACTATTTCATGTCAGTTCCCACCATAGTTATTTCTTGATTTAGAAGTTGAATGCATTATTTTTCATGAATTAAATATTTTATTTTATTTACTTGTTTTTCATCTCGATTTCAACGGAATTTTGTAACATCTACTCTTGATTTAAACTCTTGATGAAAAGTCTAGAAACAATAAACTTTCGTTTATCTTACGTTTATATTATTTTTGATTAACTTCTTTAAAAGTTGTATGGAATCATTGAAGAAAAAAAAGTTTTTATTTTTTATTTTTAACAGTTAAATGGGAAATGAAGTTTTTTTTATTCACCATGAAGTAAGATTATTACAAATTTCTCATAATGCATTTTTAACCCTTAATAATACGAAAGAAATCTGGTTTTAACCATCAAAAATCTTTATAACTACTTGAATGAGGTATAAATCTTGAAAAAAAATTTTCGAGCAGACAAAAAATTGAAAAAGAAAAATTTAAACCTTAGAACATTGAAACCACACACACAGAGACATACTTTTTCTAAAAATGGTATTTTTTTACTTGAGACACCATAAAAAAGTATTTCTAACATATTTCCACAAAAACTTAATTTTTTACCGATACAAAACTTCCTCTATGAGAAAGCAAAAAAATTCTGTTATAGCTTGGGCTTAAAATTCAAATTTTATGAAAAGAAGTTGAAAAGTCTGAATAACTTATGCGTTGCGTAAGCGAAGGTGCTTTTAAGTTTTATTATAGACAATCACTCACATCATTATTATTATCCTCTTGATAAAAAATAAACAGATGACATTGTTTTATGCAGCAACGGCAGTATTCAAAACTTAGTATTCTTGCGTAGTTGTCCTTAGTATAGATATGCTTTTGGAAAACATTACTGCATAATAGAACGTTAATATATATATATATATATATATATATATATATATATATATATATATATATATATATATATAATAGTGTAGGTCACCTTACATGAGGTATTTACATTAACTTTATTATCATTTAATTGGTGTTACATTCATATACTCGTTAAACACTCATAACATATGTTGATACAGTAGTTTTCAATACATTAGATAATAACAGTTGTATTTTTCTCGCAGTGTAAATGCAGATACAATAAAACAACAAACAGCGTAGTCGCAATTAATATTGTCTCGCATTGGATGCTTAGTTATACTATCACTTTCTTGTGGTTTAGTGGGATTTTTATCAGTGGCTTGTTTTTTTGGAATCATGGATTATCATCTCGAGCCAGAGCGCACAGAAAATATCTGAGTGACCTGAGTGAGCTTCGAACCCACGACTCCTCGAGCTGTGTCGTTTTGGTGGCTAGCACGCTAACTACTGAAACAACGACGAGCTTATATATATATATAGACATTGTACCTCTAGCATGGAAGAGAACAAAGATATATTATAACGATGCATATTTATTTGTTTCATTCAATATATATATTACATTATCGTCAGTATTGGACTATACGGATAAGTGCACCTATATCCGTGCCAGTCCGTGCTACGTCTTAGTACCATGGCCTATAAAAAACTTATAGTTACTTCCTTCAAATATGGAGATGTAATTATACAAATTTTTACCATCAAAAATCAAAAAGGACATTGAATTAGATTTAATTAAAAAAAAATTGTACATTTATTGAGTTGATATTTATTTTTTCGGTACTCAGTATAACGTGCTCATTAATTAATCAAGCACGAATTTCCGTCATAAGTGTAGTTTTTTTTTTTTTTTTATTGTTCATCATCGCCCATAGGCTCAGATACGGATTTTTTACACAAGAATAGTGTTTTTTAGCCATCGATGCACCTGAGTTATGACCAGATGTTTAGACGCATATAAACAGCTGGACCAACTTTAGTCATCAACACCTATGATCACGATGTCGAAGCGAAAGAGAAACCGTTAATCGACCCTCGGGAATCAAGAGCACAGGCGAAGCGGCGAAACCTGAATGGTCATCAGACGGTCACCCATCCAAGTACTAACAGCGCCGAATGCAGCTTAACCTCGAAGATCGATGGAACTGCAACTCTATCGTTGCGCCACTGCGACCACAATGAGTATAGTTAAACATAACCCTTTGCAGTTTAACACTGTATGTGAAAACATGACCGACGTTAGAGTGCATATACCTTTGGATATGAGGTATCAATCTTTCTCTTTGTTTTATTCTTTTTCGGTATGAATACTATCCATATAAACAAGATTGTGGTGGCCCTGATTTTACTTAAACGACTTTTTTGGTACCTCAATTATTAATTGTATAGCTTTCCTCGAAAATAAGTGTCACGTTGTAACTACGAGTACTAAAATAGTTTTCAATTAATGGTTGTACAAAAACTTGTAGCTAATAACGATAATTATCATTGTATTAAATTGATTACAGTCTTAAAAGTCAATTTTTTTTTATCGGGGAACAATACTTATGTACAAATAAAACTAAAAATGAAAAAAGAGTACGTGACAAAAATTTAGAGATCAGAGATCTCGAAGTACTAGCTTTTAATATTCAGTAAAAATGCTTGGAAATACTGTCATACTGCAGCGCGTATATTTGTATGTTTTTTTTTTCTTTTCTTCTACTACAATTACCCATCAGCGCATTTAAGGTAGTAGTCGACCAGAAACACTTTTCTTACGATTTTCCTGAAATTTTGTATATGGCTTAAGATAGCAGTTATTCATCATGAGCCAAAATTTGAAGAGGCCGGGCGGTATGGTTTCAAAGATATTAAAGTTTTAACGTTGAACTTTTAACACAGAAGGTATAGAAAAGTGCCAGATTGGGGGTCGATTTGTGAACGAAATTGCTCATATCTCCAAAACACTTCTTACAATGTTTCCAAAAAAATAGTATGATATAATTTATATTATAAAGCAACTGTAGTTAAACTTTGAAAGGGCTCAGCGACATAGTTTTTTAATACGAGCCTGGCAAAATTGATAGCTTTAGTGCAGCTGCATGAGAAGAAAAAGGACAGCTGTATATTGCGGACCTCATAACCTATGCATATACTACAGTGCAGTATGGCACGCACTGTAGAGCGCTCGACTACTACCTTAAGTGATGAAACTATTTAGTGAGCATTGAGTTTTCTGTCATCATTTTCTAAGTCTGAATTGTAATCTTAGTTAAATCCACGTTATATTTGTAAAATTTTGTTCTTTTCTATAAAAATTATGTTTAAACTACAATGATAAAAATGTCTCTTTTTCTAAAGTGCCCTAGATTTAAAAAATATTAATATAGTTGTTTTTATGTCAATTTCTAGTAGAACAGTTTTATACATGTCTACAAGCTATACCTATCGTCAGTAGGTACTACCTCAAGCCAAGATGACATCACAAACAGTATGATTATAGAGGCATAGCAGGTATACGATGGGTTGGCTTGTCTTGCTTTTGCGGTGAAATTAAAGCTTAGATAGCAAATACTTTACTGTATCTATTTGAAAATGTAGATATAGTTTTAAAAAAAACTTTCATTTCTTTAATTGTAAACATTTAAACTTTGCAATAGCCACTTAGGACAGTAAACAAATCAAACATAAAAAGAATCCACATAAATTTTCTTTCTAAAGACACGTGGGTGTCAAAGTATTTGTAGTATTCATGGTATTTATTTTTTTTATTTTTAAGGGACTATATCCTCTGAAACTTGAGTCATAGGGGTAAGGTTATAAATATTCACTTAAGCATGAAGACATATAACTATCCCTAGAATGTTTTTTTACTTATACAAAAAATCCATTCCAAATCTCAATGTTTAGTTTGTCGCTTAGTTAAAGCAACAAAAATTCAAGATCTCTATAAGTTACCATGATAAGAGGGATAAAATGTTTTCGTAAATATATCGTTTCAGAAGCTGTAGAGTAATTTGAAATTTTATCTAAAGTTTAATCACACAATATTAAATTTAATTTAAAAATTAATTAAAATCATAACGTTAAAACACTTAGATGGGATACTCACTTAAGGTAATTTGTATTATGACTTTATAAAACATTTAAACGAAGTCAATGAAAAACATTTTTGGAGTTTTTCCATTGCAGAACCATTTAGACCACCAGTTTAAAGCTTGTAAATTAAAACATCTGAATCTTCTATCCAAATAAATTAGATGCAGGGAACTGTAGTTAAAGTATTGTTTTTGAATTCCATACATATCCAGATAAACGTTATTTGTAACCACATCTAACGTTATACAACTCTACATTAAATCATTCTATGGCTTAGTGTAACTCCCAATCAATAAAATTACTTCTTTGACGCTTATTTTTGTTGTATATAAATAATGGAATACTTTCCTTCTTTACGTTAAAGAAAATCTTTTTTTCTTTTATATTAAAATACATAAGTTTGTAAAAAACTTTTTATATTTCAAACTTTCTCACTTATAGTATGCTAAAAAATAAATTAATTATGAAAATACCAAAAAACAAAAAGTAAGCTTTTTTTCTAAATTTATTTTCAAGTCATATTTAAAAATGATGATAATTTTAAACACAAGTATAAATGAACTCTGTTTGATTCAAATTAGCGAAAGAAATTCTGATAAGTGCCTGTATATATTTACATATACAAATATATACCCACTAGCAGCCCCCCGTCTCGGCTTCGCCCGAGACTTACTAAATAAAACACCGTAGTGTGTTGACATGTAATGTGAAACATTTTTAGTTAGAAAATTTTACACATATTCCCGATACATCTTAGAACAAAAATCTTCTCATTAAAAACATATTTTTTTGGAATCCATATAGTTTATTTGGTCAAATAATAAGGTGTAAAAATTAAAAAAAATAATTATGCTGAAAAGTACCGTGCGTTCTTTATGCCATAAAATAATCGATGGCTATAAGAAGTTGTTGATTTACAGTTTCTTCTGTGTAATTCACGAAAAGGGCTATTTTTTAAAGCTGTTAAGATTTTAAACCCCCAAAAAATTTATATTAAAAAAAAATTTTTTTTTCTCATATCTCACAATTTTATTACCAGAGCAACAAAGTCCTGGACCTTAAACCCAACATTTTTATTGCCATAAAAACAGAAATACATTTTCTACTTATTTAAAAATCTGAAGTAGGATATTTAAAGATTTCAGAGATTGCTGTGAGGGTACAATGAAAAGCTGATCTCTCACGTAATGGACTCTTTAGTTGTCGATTTTGACGCTGCTGTTTCAATCTCGATAAATTTTCTACGTCAGTTTTTTGACGCCTCAAATTGTATTCATTAGATACATTTGAAGTTTTCTTTCCTATATACCCTTTTGCGACTATTGGCATGCTTACGACTTTTATGACCCCTAAAGGCTATTTTCAGTCAACTTTGTTAATTTTAATACATTTGTTGGCAAGGTAGTTCGACGTTTGATGACCCTAAAAAAAGACCGGTGAGCTTCTTAAGTTAACTCTTTCTTGACTGCAGTTAACAGCAATTGTGACTGCCTGAATACCTCAGGGTGATCTTCTCTGGCTTACTGTTGAAGACCCAGACTGATTGGGAGAAAAATTACAAAGTCCGAAGCTTTGGGGCTAGTTGTAGTGCTCTTTTCCAACGTCTCCCGGTATAACGTCGAAGACGTTGGTGTCTAAAGCACCTTTTTTATTTGCAGATTCAGTTGTTTTGGTGATCTTAGATGGGGAAATTTGTTAGTGATACTTGTCCAGTGGAGGCTGTCCCGTTGGCTCAAGTTTTTTTTCCTTTATAGTTGTTATAGGTTTGCCCAGCACAGACCTTGGAGAGGATCAGTGATTCCTGGTTAAATGCTTAGAGTCAAGAGGTTAATATAGAGTCGTCGGTCACCGGATTTTCCAGCCTTGTGAAGAACAACTCCGCAGGTGACGTCTGCCAGTGAATAGCTGACTTGGTTTAATAGTGCCCGTCTTTAGTTAATATAGTCTTTTAGTCGACGAATCGCTTCCGGAAATGGTAATAAAAATGTATTTGTTGGCAAGGTAGTTTACACTTAGGTGGCCCCTAAAAAGAACCGATGAAATTGATGGTTAAGTAGGGAACGTAAATACTTATAATGGCCCTAAAAAGCGCCAGTGGTGAAACTCGTGAAACTTCCAGGCTATTCTTTATTATTATTCCTGATGATGAAGAGCTGGCTACGGGTTGCTTGATTCTTACCCTGGGAGTCTCGATGTACGGAGACTGTGATGGAGGGAGGTACGCCGCTAACCAAAGAATATCTCGTCTCGAGTCGTCCCCCGGATAACCAACTGCTCATCTTCAGACGGGAACATGTGGGTAAGCGCGTTGGGGACGCGACGATCAAGAAGGTAGCCGTTGTGGCTTCCCGTGCCCCTCAGAGCTCAGAGCTGTTTTCTTCCCTTGTTTATATTTGTAGCCACAGATTTTCTAACTATACCAGGTGGGATGTTGGGACTGCCACACAACTCTGAAGAGTTGGTGCAGATTGTGCTCTGGCTAGATATGTCTCCTGGTATTCTGGCAGACGGCATCGGTTGGAATTAATTTTTTTTTTTTGATTGCACTCGTCGAGATTCAGGGTGAAGGGACACTTAGGTCCCTTCCCCTTAGAGAAGAGTGTTGTCCCGGTTGTGCGTAACCAGGATACCCAGCTGCAGCACTATTATCAGCATTCTCTGCACAGCTTGTTGAGCTGCCGAAGCTCGACTGTACAACTATCGATACGCTCCGGCCTATTATAACCACACTTATTTAATTATGTTGCAGGTAGATTCGATTTTATGTCGACGCCACCTAGCGGATTTTACTGAACTAAAGTGAAAAGCTGGCGTATTTTTGCAAAACTTTGAGCTCATTTATTGCTATTGCTATTAAATTTTTTAAGATAAAAACTATACTAAAACCATCTAGGAAGTATCATGAATCAGTGTGCAAAATTTCAGCAAAATTGGTTCAGTAGTTTTCGCGGTTAGCGATTACAACGGTTTTAGCGCTTCTGCTTTATATATTAGTAAGATAAACTAACGTACGTCAGAAAAAATTTTTTTTATCCTCATGCGATACTTTGGGGAGAAATTACCAATATGACATATAGAAATATATACATACATATTTCTATATTATAAAATTATTTTGGTGGGTTTGTCCACACATTCCCCCATGCCCCCCCCCCCCCAAAAAAACAAGGAAAAATTCTCTATATTTCTCTATGAATTTGACCCAACAAAAATGTGTAAGACCCCCGCCACAGAAACTTAGAGTATTTCCAGAAAAAGTTTAATTATACTCTTTTCTAACGCCCACACACCTCTCATCGTCCCCGCACACACTCTCTCGCAAAATAAGGAAAAATTCTTACAATTTTGTTGTGAAATTATATTATAGAAGGGTATACATGCTGAGTAATTCCCCCTCGGAAAAATTAGAATTTTTCTTAGATACCTGTTATTGTTTATATTTGTCTACACCTTACCTCCACTGTTTAATAACTTCAATTTGTGTTTCTTCTGTTTCATCAGTCTGTCTAAATAACAATAAATTTGATTATGAACAAAAACTTTTTGAACAAAGGTAGTTTATGAGGTGGAAAGTCTCTATGTTATGTTGAATTACATGACATTTAAATTCATTTTATACTTTGAGTTATTATTTCTATTTAACCCGCTAAACTCTACGTGGTAGCCTGTGTCCATTTATTTGAAAAAAAAAATATATATATACATAGCTATGCCATGTTATTGCATTCGACAAATACATATGCACAAGCAGAACCTTGGTACTCTATGTATGCATCCAACAACTATTTTATGTGAAGTGGTAGAACGCTGCCTTTCGTCTGGAGGGCTCGGGTTCAAGACCCCGCTCCATCACTTTTTAGCGGGTACATTTGCTGTTTTTTCCATATGTTCCAAACGCTGTTGAGCTCCTCGTCAGAATGGTGTAATGCTACCGTGCAATCTGAGAGTAAGAGAAACGGTGCCTGGCTCTGCGGTGTTAAGCGTACCGCGCTGTTAGAACAGTAAGAATCAACGGTGCCTCGAATTATTAGTTCTCGAGCAAACAAATTTAAATAAACCTAATAAATATATTTAATATGGCATACCGATGTCACAGTAAGTGACACAAGGCTAACCACAAAGACAAAGACAAAACATGTACGACTGACTATACTTATATTTTAGTCGTACATTTGTACAAGTTTTCCGTGTTTCAATAATTATTTGTACATGCATTAGTAATTTTAGTTTAAAAAAATAAATATCACACAACCGCCAGGTCTTCTAGCTAAACTAGAATTATATTACTTATGTATACTTAGCTTTGGATTGCAATTCTAGTCACATGCCTTCAGTAGTTCTGTCAAGCCAGCAAACGCAAAAATTTCAATATAACAAAAAATCTCAGTGTTTTTTGCATGAATATCAAGTTTTTTAAATGATTCTATTGAGTTGAGTATTTATACACCGTTCATTAGTGTGTATGTGGGGGCGTATGTTTGTGACTTAGCTGAAACATATATCATGCACTAGCCACAGACAAATATGCACAAGTGCATATGAATATATGTAAGCTATATAGTAGCTTGGCCTTACGCAGAGAAAAAAAGTCAATCTTTGTTTTGCTAACTGCAACCAAAGGTGAAGCCGAAAAACTCGTTTTAGGAAGTAGACAGATTTAAGCCTTAAACAATCTACAGCGTATATTGACGAATCTACAAAAAATGAGATAGTCCGAAAATAAATAGTTTTTAATTTTTAATTAACAGTTGCTAGCTGTCAAGTTTCTACTATTTAAAAAACTTTTCTGATTTTTGTAGATTCAAGATTGCTGTGCATTGATGGCCACATATTAAAAGTCAATTTATTTGCCTTTTTGGTGGCGTAGAAAAAATACATAAGAATATAAATTTACTATAGGGTTGCCGTAGAGAAAATCACTGCTATAGGAATAAAAGTGAACTATACAGGGCAAATAAGAAGATTGGAGAAAACATGAGGAGAGATCACATGTAAATTTTGTTTGAATGAAAATAATGCAGAAACTAATGGAATGTATCCTTATTTCTTGAGGAAGCTTTAGGGGTTATAAGGAGGGTTGTGGTCACTGGAAAATGTAAATTTTGCACTTAAATAACTATATACTATATAAATGTATAATTTTTCTTTTAGATTAGAGGTCATTGTGTAGGAAACTGTTTCTCTAACGATTCTCAATGAAATGAGAGAGAATTCATTCAATTGTCACATTTTTTGGGTGACCTATTTAATTAACCACTATTCACAACCTCAGCAAACTTCACAGTGTTTTTTTGGTACACGCCCTCCCCTGATCCCTACACAGCTTTTTTTTTTAAATTAGCGTAAACAATTTAGTAGACAAATATTAGTGTAGACTTACATGAATTCTTAAAATCTCTTAAGGTGGTTTTTTCATAAAATGACAATGAACAGAATAAAATGAAACCTTGAGGAATCATTTATTAAGTTACAGTACACTACCTCTTTGAATTTCAGAGTAGGCTGACAAACATAAATGCAAGGAAATGGTAAATGAAAAGTAAATTCTAAACATGTGATCTTATTGTACTCAACTAAGCATTCCTTTACTGACAGTTGTGGCATAGTTATTTATTTATTGAACATAATTAAATCAAAAACTGACGCAATAAAGCTTACACAACATTAAACATGCTACCATCGCGAAATCTATATTCATGAACTTAATCAAAAGATATTAAAATAAACACAGGCATGCATTTTCGTGTCGTATGTTAAAAGCATAGGTAAGCACGAACTGCTGGTATTTTAAAGTTAAGTAAAAATTTTAGATAATCATTCCTACGAACTTTTATATCAGATATCATGATCTAAAATTTTGAATCAGTACTTAATTGAACCCAATAAATAATAATAAAAAAGAATAGTTTGAAATTTAATCGGTATTAATAAATATCAACTTAATAGTTGCTCCTTTAACTCGGAAGTCATGAAAGAACCACCTTTATGTCAAGATTAATTTTTGGACAGTTCAACTTCTTTTTTATTACCTGAGTTTTAAACCTTAAGAGTAAATCGAATTATTCATGGATAAATATTTGTACCTAATAGACCAAGTATCACATATTTAGATGACAAAGACATTTGAGATTGACAAAGAGATTGACAGTCAAAAAATTTTGAAGATAATCACTTGAGGGACTGTAAAGGGCTGTGGGGTCCTGAACAAAAAATGTCATAAGTTAAAATAACAGATACAATGACTGAATTTTCCCTTATTTTGTTGGAGGTTGGTAGGGGTTATTAGGACTGTGGGGGTCTGTCGGGGGAGAGTGTTGTACGGTATCCCCTACACAAACAAGCATATAATGTAGGGGGGTGTATGCAACATCCACATTCAGCTTGTTTTGTTCACATTAGACACTTTAACCTTCGTTTTTCCCTCTTTATTCAAAGATGGAGTACTAATTAGTGACAAAAAAAGTGTACTAAAAAAGATGTCTTAGTCATAATTTGGCTAAAAACATTCACAATATTTATGGCACAAAAAACCTGCTAAGTGCAAAACCAATAGAAACCTATGTTTTCATGAATTTCAAACATTATTTTTACCCAAATAATCCCTTGGACGGACAAAATAATTATAATGCTTCAGTTGAGTGATGCACCAATAAATTAATTGTCATAGTTGGATGTGCCCATATGCTATAAAAAAATTGTAATATTCGCCTTTCAATAATGCAATGTTGCCAAACGTACGTATTGAGAGGTAGACGAGCACACTGCTAACTTGTGCGTCAAAAAAATGGGACATAAATTAACCACCTTGATTTACGAAGTAAATAATATGTACGTATTATGAGATGTGCCGAGAATTGGTAAACTTGATATTTCATTAAATCTTTTTTCTACTGCATAAGTATACATTTTACTAAAATCATAAAAGACTTTTTGTACTAGAAATTAAAAAAGGAATATCATACAATAATCTCATTGAAAATCGTTACACAATCTTATTTTATGAAATTTAGAATTTAAAAAATTTGGCGGCAGATACGTAACTGGCATTCTTCATTTACTTCAGTAAGCTTATCACCAATGAGCAAAACCTGAAAATCTTAGCAACATAAAGTTAAGTGTGGCTATCATTAGAATCAGCTCAACATAGCGCCAATTTTGTAACAACCAAGTTATTGTAATTGATATCCAGCTTCATAGTAAGTTAATTATTGACATACAGTAATAAATCGTACACATAACCTCAAAAGTGAGCAGTCCTAGAGCTCTTTATTTTGTTATTACCTACTTAATTAACAATATTTACTGATTTTAGCTAAAAAATGAAAGAAAAAAAGGGAAAAAAGACTGACAAAAAATAGCCTCTAAAGGTGTAAATAAGAAGCAATTGAATAAAGAGGAAGAGCAACAAAAAAAGGAAAAGAAAAAATTAAAAAAAAAAAAAACAATTACAAGAGTAAAAAAAAAAAATAGAAGAGGCTAAGAAAAAGTTACAAGAACAAATTAAAGATATTCAAAAACAAATTAAATAAGAAAAGTAGATATAATAAGATTAATAGATTTTGTTCTCTTAATATTTTGTTGTTTGTCAAAAGTTGAAGTTTATTGTCTTGCATAATACTATTTATTTATTTAAATTAGAATGTAAATTAATGAATACATTAAGTTGAAATATAAATAGCAATTATTATTATTTCCGACAGTTTTTTTAAATCTCTATTTTTATCTTTATTTGAGCTTATTTTCTTATTTTACAAAATTGTGATTTTGTGGGGTGAACTTTTTTATATTACTATACTTATTATTAATTTTTACGAGCTACCAAATATTTTTTTTTATCGTGGTAGGTTCAATCTAACAGTTTTTGTATGTCCCATAAACCGGGACTGACTGAGTGGGACAACTGGGCCATGCTGTATTTTAATGTGCCATTAATTAGGACTGTTAGGTGACGACTTGCGTAAATTAATAAATTTTCATTTTTATTCTATTTTATTCTGTTATATTTCATTCCCAATGATAAAATTTTAAGACTCTTTACAGAGTCATACTCAACGAGAGTTTAAACACATGAAGTCAGCAAGTATCAGCCCCATAGCAAGTAAGACGAAGAAGTTTTAACCAAAACTTCGTGCAAGGTGCATTTCTTTGCGCGGCGTTTTAGTCAGTAGTCCGCTGCCGCTCATCAAGTGCAGACGTTAATAACTAATATTAAAAGATTGACCAGACGTTCCGTCTTTTCTCTGTTTCCTTTTATATGTATACAAGTAACGTAAAATAAAGTGATACAAAACTAATTAGAAAAAGAATTTAAATTATTGTAAAATAAATAATTATAAATCCAACGGAAAGAGGAAGTACAAGTCATCCGAATTAATAATTTATTAGTGGAAAAAAGGTAAGTTAACCTGGATATTATATTCAACTCTCTATTTCTTCCTTCCTTTTTTTTCAAACAAACAAATAGTTGGACTATCTGCTGTTCCGCAGCCGATGAAGGAGCGTGAGACTGTAGTCCACAGTTTTTGGTTTGAAGCTGAAAACAAACTTAAATGACATTGAACGTTATTTAACAGGGACCTCATATTTTTCTCCATTATTTCAAACTAAATTATTATTGCGATCTCATTTATACACTAAAATAAATTTTTTATTGCTAGAACACATAATTTTACATTATAATACGAAAAATTTTCTGGTCATATGTATTTTTCAGCTTCGAATAGCTTCTTTCACTTATAAGTTCACTTAACCGTGTCTCACAATCGGGAAATTTACCTTATATCAGAATACGCACTGAAAGACTCTACTTGATATGATTGGTATTTCAAGAAGTATATAGCGATATACAAAAATAAATTGATTTCTTTCTCTTTGCTGGTGCAAGACTAATTTTAGTACAGTATGTTAAAATGTATTATAAAATATGTATACAGACCTTTCAGAGTGTTTTAACCAAAATTTTTACGAGTTAACCTTTTTTATAGGAAACCTAAAAAATATTGCCATTAAGGTATATGATCCGTTGCTACTAACTAATCAAACTTTTTGAACTTTTCTTCAGTTTGAAATGTGTTATACATTAAATTTTTTTGTCATAGAAAATTTTTTGAAGTAATATATCGGTACGAATTTTTAAATTATTTGTGTTCAAAACATTTTTTTGACGTAGTATATGTAATAAAGCACAGCAATAACAGCTTTAAAGGCATACGTAAGAAATCAAACTATTTTAATGAGTAATACTGTAAAAATCTTCATAATTTGTACTTTATTTTAGTCCTTTGAAGTCATAGTGTGTCAGGACGAAATGAATATCAGCTTATTGATAAATATTTCTCTCATTTTAAGGTCATACAGCCATAACCTATAAGACTGTCCTGATGGAAATCATGATTATTGTTATTATTACTTTTGATCTTATGTAAAGTGTTTTAATAGAAAAAATAGACAACTATATTTTTGATACGTATATTTCCTTAGCCTCGTACTGAATCTAGTAAAGTAATTTTTTTTAATTCAAGCATTATTTGTCATGGATGGCATCATGAGATACACTGAAATGTCGCCAGTTAGGAGCAATTGGGACTTGACTCAGCTGAAGAACGTGACAATTTGGCTCTTCGTAATAAAGAAAATGGGGTTACCAGGCGTTAGAAGATAAAAAAAGTTGTTTGCCATTCCAAAGTAAAAAAAAAAAAATAACTAATGCTTGAAAAAATATTGAATTGTTTTTTCCTCCTCCAAAATACTAAAAATCTCTTTGTACCTCGTAATACTGAATAATCCTGTTCATTATTCCATTCATTCGTGCACAGCTGAATCACAACCTTGTTCGTTCTTGGTAAAAAAAATTTAATAAAGTACCCAGTATTGTTTAACAGTTAATAAAAATGTACAAGTGCACAACGTATAAAGTAGTAAAAACAAATGAAAAATAAGGTACCTTAAAAACTAATGCAACTAATGCATAAGCGCATACCAAAATTAGGAGGAACGATATTACTTAATACCTAAAAATAACGATGCTTTAGAAAAAGTTTATGAAAATGAAACGACTCAGAGCATATATACATGCGCACAGCTGCTTGTGATTGGTTGAACGAAATATCAGAAGGGGATCGTCGGTTTCTTTCTAGCCTACCAATGTGCCAAGTATGTCAATCACAAGCAGCTATACGCATGTATATATTTATGCTCTGAGCCGTTTGTTTACATGCAAGAATTTTTGCCTGATTTTGGCTAGAGAGGACACAACCTCTGCATCGACTCGGAGTGAATAAGGTAATAACTTGATTTAATATTTGTATATACAGAGCACGCGGTGGCTCAGTTGGCTAGGTCGTGGATTGGCACGCGGAAGACCGTGGTTCGATTCCCGGCCAGTGCGACTTTTTCGGGCAAGTACCTCTGTGATTTTTCACATGTACTTTTTCACCACGCAATGCTCCTCGAGGAGGGCTTAGGCGACCTTCTCGCAGCAAAAATTGCCTAATTTCCCCCTACCCCTCTCCTGTAATGGGAGGCCTCCCATCCCTTTCCTTGTCCCTTTCCCAAGTGCTAAGTGCCCATAGTAGTGCCATTTATAGGAGCCGGACGTAAAGCACTATAATATATGAAAAAAAAAAATTTGTATATACAAATTTGATTAAGTGACCATCGAGAAACTTAAAAAAACTTTTTTACTCCAGCAGTACTTAATTCACGCGCCACTACGATATTCGCCGTAGTACTCACCCTTCCCAGAAAAGACATCCATATTATAAAACTGGCAGTACTTGAACGGTACTCGAAGAGGTGACTATTTTGACTATATTGTGTAGCCTGCGATACCGAGTGAAAAGCTAAAGTTTGGGTAAACCCTCATGTAACACGGTTATGATCTGTACACATAGAGGGAAAGTTTCGCGCGCACAACGTACGCAAATATGCACACCCTCATTCCTTGTTGTGAGACACACAATACGCGTGTACGCAACTGATAGATGTGTACGTAACAAACTTACATAATTGCCGAAATTCATTTCAAAAGCTCTTTACGTAGAGGTTCATTGGTGCTACTCGCGATTCGATGGATGATGCATATTCTATCGTGCGTCACACTTGATTAACGCCACTCAATGGACGTCACAAGATACAAAAAAAAATTTACAGGAAACCCTTTCATGGAATTCCTCATTGGTTAGGTGAACGAGTCAACAAAACGCTCAAATGCGTAAAGGCGCCAGTGGTGAGCCAAATATGCAACACACAGCAAGACCCCGATTATATGCAAACTGTGCTTCTTTTCGTGTAAAATCAAAGAAATGTTCAGTAACATCTGTCGGGCGCAATATATTCAACAGACATGGACAATAAACAAATATTTTCGTGAATTTGCCAGAATAAAAAATTATTGATAAAACGTTATAAGAGAATACATATACGTAACAGCTGACATGGGTACAATATTACTATATACGCGCAATCGACTGCCATCAAAACTCAAAAAAGCACAAACTGCACATTTTGGATGGAATTAAGTGTTATAATCGTCAAAATAGTCACAGTTTTTCTCGGTTTTTCAGTAGTAATTGGTGTAGTATCTGAAAATTTCAGCACCGCGTAAAGGCACCGTGTAATAAAGGTGCCATCAGCAGCTTGCTGATATTAATAACGTAGTCGAGGAGCAGCTGGCAACGTCACTATTATTGACCCCTGGCACTGACGCATCCAAAAAAATTTTCCCGACTGTATAGCGTTGTACGACAACACGCCGACTTTTTTAAAATAAATATCACAACTGACGCGTCACCAGAGCCGCGTTATTCGCACGCTGTGCCCCTTCGCTTGCATTGCAAAATACGATGTAGGTACTAGGACTCATCGACCGATGAAAAACTCTCACACCGTTGCGATGATTTTACTCGTTAATATTGAAGTAAGTCTTCATTATCGGATGCACTTTGAACCGTCAACAAACGAGGTAAGCATGACCAGCTGACCATCAAGTGGCCAGCGAGTGCGGTTCCGATGTCGAGGGGAGCAGCGCTCGCTGATGATCGGCAGTGACACCCGAAAGATGAAGAAAGGGGCAGGGAGCCCGATATGGGTTGTTTGGTATGACTGCCTGTTCTCGTGCATACTTATATATACATGTATATAGGTAGTGGTCTCGAGAGAAAGGAGGCAACACTAGCAGCAGCAGCTGGAGGAAGAGGAGAAGGGAGACAGTAAGAGTAAGATACGAAAGAGGAGGAGGAGGAGGAAGAATCGCCACTCACCGGTCGCCCAGCCACCTCAGTCTCGCGGCAGGACTCAGACAGGTCTCTTGTTCACTACTTATACTCATTTGGAAGAGTTGTCGAGGTGATCGCGCTCGTGTGTGCGCGTGTATATTTCTAGGCTGAAAAAAAAGGGGGGACCTCCTTGTCGTGTGCACTGCTGCCGATTTTCTTTGCCATCGCCACACGCTTACACCGTACCCACGCGCGGCCAGAATATTCGGCCTACTTTTTCGCTCCTTCGTAAAGTTTGCCGTTGTCAAGTGGAACCGTATTGTACAGTGTATTGTATTGGTTTGGCGTGTCTGATTTTTATACTTCGTCGATGCGTGCAGCAAAGGGACAGACGCTCGTTTTGGAAAGGTACAAGGACACCGAGCGCAGATGAGATCTGATGAGCTCCACAGTCGCACGAATCAAAGCGCAAGGAGATAAACTTGTGCGAACGAGGATAACGAGGGAACGAGAAACGAAGGAACAAAGGAGAACAGTGGGAAAACTTTTCCATCGCCGCTCGGGCTGCTTACTACGGTGTGCGAATCATTTTTAGCGCCGATTCGGTGAGAGCATCTTGTTGATTGAAATCGGCAAGTGTGACGCCTCCACCGATTGTTGCAGGTACTTATGATGATTACTATTGCGATTGTTTCGTTTCATTTTTGTCTTTTGAGCAGCTACAGATCGGTATGAGATCGGTAATCGTAAAAGCTCATTAGTGGCGAGTGAAAAAAATCAGAGTCCCATCTTTCTTTCTTTGTAAGTCTGAAACTACACTTTAGGCTTAAATCAACGCATATTATTTAAAAGACGCGTATATTGTCTACTCGTGCGAGTCCAACTTGAGCTCGACAGAGTAAAGGTATCGTCGATCGGTTGGCATCGAATGCGAGGATGCTCACGGTGCTGCAAAAAAAATGTCCTTGTCCAGCCTGAAAAAGAACTGTGAAGACACCACACGACGGGGGAAGAACACACTCACGTTTTTACACACACACACACACACACGCACCACCAGGAACGATTACGCAATATTGATTTCTAATAGGCTTTCGGCGGAATACTTTCTGGGGAAATCGCGTGCGGCTGGAACTTATTTGACGAGATTGAGTAACCACGACTCCAGGACACTCGTGTCCGTCGTATAAGTCACACGCGACTGTAGAAATGGATTCTGAGCCTTGATGATACGGAATATACTTACTTGTTTATTCCAGGAGCACTATTTTGCAGAAGAAACGTGCGCAGTGCGAATTACATCGGTCCAGCACGTACATTGTAAGTGTCCGATTTCTCAGGTCAGAGACAAAAACGCTGGCTACGTATTTCCTAGCGAAGATAAAACCGATGCGTGTACGGGGGGTGGGGAAATATCAGAAAAAAAGCTTGGAAGACGAGCGCGAAACGTGAAGAGCAGATAAACTTTTCTATACTCCAGCGTAGGAAAGAGGGAGAGAGAGATATTTCATAAGTATTATAATTCCGCGGCTCGCTCGGATCCTAGCGAAACACAACTTTCTCTTCTTTCCCGTAAATAAGCACTTGCTGTACTTTGACAATCGCACAATGATAATAATAAAACCGACGGCACGGCGTATTCGAACGGCGCGTGTATTTTGTGCACGTTTAAGCCAAGGATCGGTTTGAGAATCGCGTAGTGCCGTCAGAGACAGCAGGTAAACACAATACTATCAACAATCACAAGCCATTTCTCAATTAAACACATACGCACAGCCACACGCTTGGGAAGAAAATACAACAACAACAACAACAACAACAACAACAATAATAACATAATGAGAACATAAAAACAAATACGTCGAAAGAAGTAGCAACAACCTCTGCGTCTAATAGTAACGCAAACACAAACGCACGTTTCGGACAATGAAATCATTCGGATGACCGTAGGCGCATTTATTTATACACGAATGTTGATAGCATATATGCGCAAACGTCTGCGAACTTGACCCCTCCCGAAATATAAGGAGCTGAGCTGCAGCGCTTATTCGCTTTCAGGAGGTGCACATACACGCATGTGTGCACAGGTATTGAATTATTCCACGAGCGTGCGTAACCTGCACGCGGGGAAGGAACATCACGAGGCTTCGTTCTGACGACGGCATTTTTGCGCACTTATTTGCGAAAAAATGTGGGGATCACATCGGGTTCGCGAACTGCGCGTGGGTACTCGAAAAAAAAATTTTACACTGGTGCTAACTCCATACGGGAGTTCGGTTGACGAGAGATTTTTTTTTCTTTCGAGTGTGCACATGGAGCACGTATTACTTCCTATTTTCTTTTTCTATACCAATGTGTATATACATATTTATGTATGCACGTACAAATATATCCGTGCACGCATGTCCTGGTTGAGTGCCTTTCCGTCTTTCCGTGAGTGCATGTGTTTTATCATCGAGTTTACGAGGTTTTTTAGGGGAAATTCGCGCCTCAGTGGAACTTTTTACTCGGACTGACTGGCGGTGCGTGTTTCTCGGGAAGCGTTGCGCGTTGTTAGATTTTCGAATAAACGCGTTTTTGTTCGGCAATTTTTTCGCTCTCGTGGCAAGCGAAACTTGTACTTTTTTCATTTTTTTCCCCCTTTTTGTTATCGACAGGTATTTGAAGACTAAGCACAGTTCGGACGGTAGTGAGCAGTCGTCCCTCGCAAGGTTTTTCAGTGAATTTCGTCACTTCCACGCATATTCATGACTGACGTTCAACGAAAGCTTTTTACTTTCTCAAAAAATAAAAGTCAAAAAAATCGGGAAACAATTAGCGCTCGGGTGGCAGTCTAATGTACTGGGAATCACCGTATGATACTGTCGCGCATGTATCGGCTGATCAAGAAATCTATTGGCGTGTAGTACGTTGCGACGCGCGTTCGGCTCACTCATCGAATTTGATGTATAATCAATGGCAAAGTGTGTGTGCGTGTGTGTGTGTGCATGCGCGCGTGTTTATTCATCCAAGAATATTTCGTACATACCGCGAGACTCAATTTTAAGTACGTGATGATCAAAGAAAAATGTTTGATTCAAACAGCCGCACGAATTTTTAATTTTAAATAATTTTTCACAATAACCAAATAATGATTCATACGTATTTTATTTAATGGTAATGATTCATACATGTGTACGGATACACGCGTATTATGAATACACGTGTGACGGGCAAAAAAGGCCCGCACGAAGAAAAAAAAAGTCGTGAGGTTTCTGCTGTTCAGAGAACGTGCGCAAATTAAGCAAAGTCATCACATCTTGTAAATTCAATCTCGAACGGGAGAAGAAGACAAAAAAAAAGTTATCGTTCCAAGACTGCTCGTATGCTCTCCGCAGATGCGCGTGTGATTCATTTGCGCGCTCGCGAGCCAAGCTGCGCGGTGCGTACTCTGCATATTGATGAAAAAAAGCCACCTCAAAAAATGATATACTCGTTACGTACATGAAATTTCAAACGCAGTTGGTTTTTTCCCCGTCGCTTTGGTCGCTATTTTAACTGATGCGATTCGAATGTCCTGTTCTATGTTTGAATGAGACATGTGACGTGCGCGAGCGAGCATGGCTGTTCAAATAATGCGAGATCCGATCTGACTGTTATGTCAATAATCTAAAACAAGGATGGCAAACATGCAGTAAGTGCGCAGTAGATATTCGCCTAATTTATTAAAATACTTTGCATCCAAGGAAACACAACAATTTTTTATCCTTAAACAAGAAAAAAAATTGCAATCTAACGTAGGTTTGTTTGTATACATCTACAGTCACAAAAATACCATCGTTTTTAGTCGAATATAATTATTTTCCAGAACAGGCTGGAAAAGATTCGTCATGCAAGCATACACAATAAAAGCTGTAGGACCAAAATGCATTCGAATAAATTATTTACAACTCCTTGAGAGTGAATGTTTCAAAAATACTTTTAAATTAATGTCTTAAATTATTTTTATTTCAATACCATTTCTTATAGAGTGAAATAAAAAGCAACTAGAAATTAATTCGCTTGACCTACTGAGACTTTATATATCTTTGGTAGTCAATGTTTTGATCCGTCACATTAATACTGTAGTTTAACCTCCGAAAAATTACAATATTGTCTCATTTATTTGGTCCTTCAATGAAACGATACGATTTTGCATTTAGAATTTACATACAGTCTTTGACCTGAATTTCCGCGAATAATCTTGTAAAGTTAGATTTTGGGAACAAAAATCTTGAGCAAGTTGATGAATTTCGTTTTGAAAATTAACTGCTCCTGATGTAGGACTTACACTTGTGACAAAGATTTTCCTTCATGACATTCACCGTAGAATCTCGCACGGTACACTCCACGTCATTCTGGAAAAATTTGGAATCATCTAGGAGAGATAGAGGTTATGTCCACATCCTTTGATCAAAGAAGGTATAAAATCAGTATCAAGGTATATATAAATAAAAAAGACCTTTAAAACGTAATTTGTCATTAACCTGATACGAAGATGGTATACTTTTTTAGATTTGAATTTTGAATACTTGGGGTATTACTTTCATCTTGGATAAAGTACATGATATAATTAATATTTCTTATCGATAACTAATACATCTCCTGTTTCTAAAGAGAAAACTGTATTACTCTTAAAATTTGCATGGTAGCATAAGCAAAGTTGTCGAATTCAAGGAAAAATATGTGGTTAGCCGACATTTCTTTATATGCCCGAGAATCCATTGGTAAGACTATCCACTGCAGCGGGATATACAAATTTATTATAATCAAGAATTACTCTACATAACTATTGCGTACTTCAGGCAATCATAAGCTCTGCACATTTCATAAAGAAAAAAAAGTACATTATTAAACTTATATGTTTGGTTTATTTTTTATTTCTGAAACGGAAAAAATGTTTTTTTTTGTAACCGTTGTCGGTGATTTTTTGTATATATACTATACCATTACTTAAAAATCTTCGCTTTACTAGAAAAAACCAATGCCACATACATTTATAAGAGCGTTTAAGAGTTGTGTCATTTTTTTTGTTTTTTTTTTTTTAGTTTTAGAAAACTAATTATTTTCTAGTCTGACTTTTTTAACACAGACTCGTTGAAAAATAAAGAGTCCGAAGGTGATACTCAAACGTAGTTTTTTGTCTCTGAAACTCATACATCGATATATCTACAAAATTATTTTTTATACAACTTGGTTTACATTTTACTTCAGAAGGTAAATGCCAATTTGATGGATGAGAGATTTATTTAGAAATGGTTACGCAATAATTTAAAAAAATACACTAAACTAAGTTTAATTACCTTTTAAATGAGATTTGTTTAATCAGCTTTTAAATGAGACTTGAATGATACCTTATGACTTTGATTTTCTAATGAAAATTTTAAATCCAAACTATTTAAATTTCTGCTTGAAACTCTACTCGTATAAAAACCACATCATATCCAGTGCCTCTGTGTTTATGTTTTGTAAAATTTGTTTCATCAATATTTACACAATAGGCATGACTCTTCGTACATAAGGTACATTTTTATTGAATCAGTTAACCATTCAATTATAACAGAGAACATCGACATTTACAAAAGATATCATGAAGCACATTGTAACATAAATGATGTATTTATCAGTAACTAACAATGAGAACAAAAATCATTCCAGCCTAAATTTTGCTGCTTTCACGATAAATTCAAAGGAAGTTGAAAAACTAGCTGATTAACTTTTCAGTTATTTTTTAGAGTATCACCTCATTAATAATTCTAGAAAAATTAAATATTCCCAACAAACATCGTCTACTATTATGGCATTTTCTAGAATTGTGTAGCACTTGAGCTTTTAAATATAAACTTTTAAAATTTTAATTGAAAACTGAGACAATCGTAGCAAGTAAAATGTCATTTTATGAAATATATTTACCTGCAGGTGTAACTACAAATTAAAAAATGTAATTTCAGAGTGCCGTATGCATAAATTGATTATATTACTATCCGCGCCCTTATTTCTTCAGTTTGTTCTCAAAAAATTCCTAATAGATCCTCCCTCATAATGTTATGATTTCTCCTTAGTTGACAGCTGACATTCGGTTCATACAAAATTGATAAAGTCAGAATCCCCTACTATTTACCAAACAGAAAGTATCTGCAACTTAGCTTTTCAATGGATCAATCAATAGTTGTGTACAATAACTTGAAAAGAGATGTGAGTACATGGAATATTAGTTTGGGAAATCGAAATAGGAGCTATAGATTAAGTTTGATAAAAATAGGAAATAGCTTACAGAGAAGGAAAGCAGGGAGAGATATTTGATTTGATAAGCGTTCAATTATGCCTTTAGACCTTAGGTTGATCGTCAGAAGAGTGGGAGAGAGAAGAGAGAACTTGACTGGTGGTGCTTCGCACCTCGCTTCGCACCGACTAAAAAAATTCTTTCAAGTAAACTGGCCGTTGTAACGCCACGTTGTCATGTATAGAATCGTTACACTTACAAAAGATTATAGTCACAAATTATTTATCTGTATGTCCAAACAAAGCGTCATACCTGGCTAGATAAAGGGCCAAAATATCGACGGTGCACCTGATTGTTCAGCAACGAATGAAGGTGCAAATAAGCGACGACTAATTTTTTAATGCATCGGAAAACATCAATCACCATATTATCACCTTTTGTAAAAGTGGGCTTTATCTTTTTAATACATGACAAAAATATGTACATTTTACATAAATTAAATAATTAATTTTGTAATAAATTAAAGTTACCGTAAGCATTATGATGATAGTCCATTACAACAACTAGTATTTTTTCGATGCCTATGCCTACTCTGAACTGACGAATTATTTATTTCTTGGCTTCTTTGTACTTTCGTCAACTTGAACGTCAGTAAAAAAACATTCGTGGTTTAGCTACAAAAATAGAATGCACCGTCATTTTTTTCCCGCTCCCCTTTCCGAGACTAACTTTGGAACCTCTGGAACGTAGATACAAACAAAAATTTCAAATTGATTTCATTCGACAGATCAGATGCACTTCACGAGCTCGTTAAAAATACTTTTATTTTTTAAGATACGTTTTTGGCAAGTGGATTATTAATTAACAAACAGTATTGACTGTTGGTAGACAATATTTTTCACTTCATGGAGCATTTATTTAAATCTTGGTTAAAAAATAATGTGTGGCCTACTTAATATGTACATTGTAACGTTATTACCGTCATTGATATTTTATACTTTAGTTCTTGTCCAAACCAAGGATAATTATATAAAACATAACTTTCATGACATTTTATAAAACAATAAACGGTCTTAGTAACAATGAAAAAATCGTTTATTTGAACAGTCCATGAATGTCGTTTAAATCATAACCACTTGATCTGCGCTTGCACCAATTGTACATAAAAGGCTTCATTCGAAATTATTCTCCATTTTAAGACGAGATTGATATTTTTTGTAACAAATTAAATCAAAGAATAAGCATGCCACGTGACCATTGCATTCTGCTTGGTCTACGTTTCAGCTGCATCACGTATCGTTTTGGAATGTGAACGTTTTTAGCACCACCTTATTTAATTGCTTACTAGTAAAAAGTTAACAAGCCTACCGGCTCAATCGAGCTCAATAGCTCATTGTTGGATTCAAAAAAGTTACTTCTTCATTGTAGACAAGCATTCTACAAATAAAACGTGCTGGTTTAATTCAGAAAAAAAATTTATTCTAAGCAACACTATATACAGTTATTCAACGGTGCTTTCAAATCACAGCAAGGTGTTTATGAGATTGTTTTCTTAGTTCATTATTAGGCACACCTCTACGTCGGAAGGTGAAATCAAACTTTGCGGAGAAAAATTGTTGAAAGATACGTAAATGTAAGTAAACAAAAACCTTTGGTTTAAATCGATCACGCACTCTGGTGTCGTAGAAGAGCATCGCGACGATCTCATCATGTATTGGAAGGTTGTCACGTCCAAGTGTCATTTGTACGATGTGCATGAGCAATTCCACAAAAAAATATCATCCGTTACGTGGCTCTCAAAAGATTGAAATTATGATTTCTTTAGACTTTTGTGTATTTAAATTGATAAGTGGTATTCATACAAATAAATAAAAACAAAAAATTACTAGTAATGCCTTTATTATCATGTTATTATTTGTTTTTTAAAATAGTTCAACTTTTTTTCGTGGTTAGTTAAATGGCCTAAGGTGCCTGTATTATGTTCCAATAAAATATTACTAAAGAATCCAGTAACAAAAGCTCTGCAAACCAAATCAACTTTTAGTTCTTAATAATTTGAATAAAATAATACTTTTTCAAGTTTTCTGAAGTTTTATATTTTTCACAGATCTTCAAACAATTTTTAATCGTTTTTTAATTAAAAAATAAAAGTAATTTTTTTTTTTTACGTTATTTATAAAACTGTCCCTCAGTTTTTCCTAGATCTTTTACTATAAAAGTAAAAGATTGTCACAGTACTATGAGTTTTGTCCACATTACAAGTTTTCAATCTTTTAACTAAAGAACTGTACAGAAAAAAAAAAAGTTACTGAAGACATTTTTCACTCGAGGACATCCAATTTATCTCAAACAACATACCAAAAATTGTTATACTCCGAAGTTTTAAAAAAAATTGAAAATATTTCCGAGAATATAAAAGCAAAATACGTTAAAAATCTTCTAACGGCCGGATAAAATTCTCGTACTTTTATTCCTTACATTCAGAAAGGTTTTTGTACTCCTAGAGGCATGTAGAAGAAAAGTCTCTGGATGAAAGATGCACCTTAAAGAAAAAAAAAGTTTGAGTTTTATTATGGAATTGCTCATGTAAGTATACGTATACGTATCATCGATTAGGGTGATGTAGCCACACCAACATTACCACCCTCTTGATAACCTCATAACCCCCTTTTAGGTACTCCTACTTAATTATTACTACCCCTAGCATCGCACCGACCAAAAAGGGGTGATATAGAAATAAAGAGACACGTGACCACGAGTTAACCCCCTCCGGAATTGATTTTCGCATCGAACGGATAATTTGTCTCTACAGCAATTATTATTATTATCATTCGGACTAATATACAAGCACCAGTGAGCAAACTTCAGTAGAGCTCGGAATGTCGACGGTTTCGGTCTATTCTGGTACGGCAAGTTTTTTTGAGAAATTATTTCTTCTCTGCGTCGAAGATGCAGCTTACACTAGAATTATAATAAGTGTATGAAACGCAACCAGAGATGTAAGGGCCATATTTGGTCGCTAATAATCATTGGAGTCGGTGGTAGTGTGTGTGCGTGGTTGTGCATGCGCATGTGAACAACAACGCGTGTGGTTTTCTCGTCATTCCTGGTCGTGAAATGATTATACCTTATAATGGCGGTGAGGCAGCGCAGAATGACAAAGGAAACAGCAAGAGATTAAATTAAGGGTTGTTTGGCGCAAAAATAAGGTCAGCTAATTTTCTTTCTTTCTTTCTTTTTTTTTTCTTTATTTATTTTTTTATATAAGTATATACATATGTATATACATACTTGACATTGACGTCGTTGAGATCATAGTGTAAGAAGAAAAAAAGTTTGTTTTTTCTAGTGATTCTTTTCTAAGGGGAAACTAAGTTTGGATCTTGGTGTGCGAAAAAACTAACATCAGAATATCTGTGCGTTTGGAAATCCTAACTGATTTGTGCAGTGGAAATTACTGTCTTATGTCTGTATAAACAGTCGTTTTGAACACTAATAAAAAATTGCGATTATTAGCTACATTTATTTTTACGTTTTTCAAATACTGAGCCAATAGAACTCAAGAGGGTTAAGATTAAAAAAAAAAAAAAAAATGTAACTCTGAGAACATATTATTAAAAGGTGATTATAACGAAATAAACGAAAATCGAGACTTTCTGCTCAAAGTAGAGAAGGGAAAAAAGAAAAGAACACGTGTGTCGAATTGCTTGGGAAGTTTTTACACCTTTGACAGTGACTGAGACGAAAAAAAGGAAGTACAGAGCTGTTGGCTCGGAGTTACTAATATACTACAAAAACACACTAAAATTATCCGACGAGATGTACAGCGCCGCTTGTGTGTGTACTTGTGTGCGTTGTTGGATCCATCAGTAGAGAGGAAATAATGTACACGTACACACGACAGCCATCGATTCTCGGTCTCTGATTTCCATATCAATGAGCATAGCACACTATACATCCATCCATTCAGTGAGAATGGAATTTTACACGTGGTAGTCTGACAGTCCGAGAATCGATTACCGCAGTGGTATATACGTGTGTACACATATATAAGAGAGTCCAGGTATAAAAAATCATTTTTGGTACTTTTAATAAGCCTGCATTGGAGAGAAAGTTTTCATGCCAGAGTTACCACAAAATGAACAGAATACTTGAAACATACAATTTGGAGCTTGGAGTAACTTTTTTCTAGCTGTATTTTAATATAAGAACAACATTTTTTCAGTTGTTTTTTGCTCTTTCTTCCCTTTTTATCGTGTTTTTCTTTTTACTTGACAGTTGTAACCAGTTATTAAAAAAAAAAAATAATAATAGTTATAATAATACTAATAATAACAATAATAATAACAATAACAATGCTTATAATAAAGTATTAGTAAGAAGCTTTAATTTCTTCCAAAAAGAATATGGTGTTTGACAATAAAAATGGGATTCGAGCTTATTTTGCGCATCTTATTAAACATTTTAAAGTGACTACAATATTTTAGAGTAAATTTCTTAGCAAAACAGGTTATAAAATTGTTAAAAATAACACTTTATCGTTAATTATTATTACTATCTCCTAAATACGGTACAGTGTTTAAAAATAATAAAAAATAGCCCTTTGAATAAGTTTTACTTACTTTTTTTAACGTTAAAAAAAGTTCAGTATTAAACGTTGCAGTCTAAAAAGATTTTGAATACAAAAAAATTTAAAAAAAACATGTACAATTTTGAATTACTTCCCAACTGCCCAAGCTTTGGAGTTTCCTAAAGAGTAGTTGAAAGTTTTTTAAAATCATTTTATTATGTATTATTAGGTGTTTTTGTAGTAAAAGCCTTTCGAGTGAAATCACGATGAAAAGAGTAAAGGAGTAAATAAGTAAAGTAAAGTACAACTTATTTTGGTATTTCACAATTCAAATAAAAAAAGTTTTTTCTAAAGTGTGTCACGTTCCCCGATTCTCTCGCCCAAAGTCGATTCCTTCTTCAATATGACGTCTCGTACAAGGAAAACTTTCTCTCCCATATGCACCTTGTACAAGTTTTTTCCATTTTTGGGTATCATATAAGGAATTAAAAAAAGGAAAGAACGAAAAAGTTATGTTACTCTATTGATTTTTAAAAGTATCAACATTCAAGTACATCAAAAATTTATCTTAAAATTAATGAATCCTTCATACAAGAATTAAAGGCTATTGACTTACCTACGAAAAATTCAACGATGAAAATTCAATGGTTGAAGATGGTATATAATATTTTGAAGGAAAAAGATGGTATTGATGGATAGTACCTCAAATATAACAATTTTTTTTCTCTTTTTTATTATTAACGTATATAATGGGGTGAATTAGTGTCTCAAAATTTCTTGAAAACATTACTCACATAAAATGCTATGATTATGTTAATTATTTTAAGAATCATTATACTTTTGTGTAATGAGAAATAATTATTAATAAGTTCCCTTAAAAGCATAAGTTTTTTGCAATAATCTTCGTCTTCATATATATCTTGAAACCCATTAAGTCACTTAAATATAGATATACATGTACTTATAAGTGACTACACTTATGCATAATTTAAAGCACATTTACTTAGACACAGAGGCATGTCGATCGAACTCTTTCCCCTACTGATCAAATTTTCGACACCATCCGACTGAAAAATATTTAATACACTCTTAAACACATGCGTATGCACAGACATTGCTTAAAAACATTTTTTTTTAGTATAAAAAGTAACAGCAGTATAAATGAATTGTGCGTTGAAATTTTTTTATGTGTGTCACCGCTTTCTCTTCGAGATGGACAAAATACAGATTCTAAACCCGTTTTATGTGGAAATTAAAGTTATAAGACACAAAAAATCGGCTAGACGGGAATGTTGAAAGTATAAGATAGGCAGGAAAAATTTTAATTAAAAAAAAGTATTGTAAGGGTATTAGACATTACTATAGGTATATTTATAAACATAGTAAAGTATGATTGTAGTGAAATTTAATTTTTTATTGCAATTAGTTTTACTATCAGGAAAAAACATCTTTTGATCCATTCAGAAATAGTTTACTTATAAAACAAAAGAAAATTATTACTTTTTAATAACAAAATGTCAAAGTAAAATCTAGATAACAATTTTTCATCATACCTTAGTCGAAAATACGTATTTGCTGCATCAACGTCGATGAATCTTGAACATGGCCATGTTTGCATGCAGACATTATAGCATATGGAAAAACTACACTATAACTTGTAATCATACATTTTTTATTTAATTAGCATTAAAAACATACTAATAATTTTTACCTTAACATTTAAAACAATTGAAACATTTATTTTTATCTTTCAGAATTTTTACCACGATAAAAATAAAAGTTGTTGGCAATGTTTCCGTGAAAAAAACAATTCATAATAGATAGCGCTTCCTTGTCGAAATTTGGAAAATTTTCCATTAAGACTCATCGGATGAAGTTGATTGCTCCATATTAGGTCCAGTTGATTAGTAAAAACGGAATGTCTGATCGGCGACTGAGGAAATGTGTACGTGCATGTGTGTGTGTGTGTAAAAAGACGATATTTATGTTTTGATGCCTACCCTGGCATCAAACAAAAGAACAACTCAGTGGCTGCATATATAGGAGAGGTAAGTAGAGAGACATACGAAAACTTGAAGCTTCCCGAGTCTCCATCGCCTCTAAAGACGGTGCTGAGTCGAGGACGAAAGTATAACGTACAGCTGCATCCAATTCCATCAGCTGAATCGCAGTTGAATTGTTAAGACTATAATAGTGAACGTACTTTTGATCAGATATGAAAAAAAATAGTATGCACGGGAAAAATGTTGAAAACCCTGCACTGCGAGATATATGCCCGAGACGAAGCCAAAATTCAATTCAATTTTTTTTCTTTGTTGTACAATGTACTAATATTTAATAAAAAATTATTTCTGAAAGGTGATTAGTTGAATTACCTCAAAGGATTGAAACACAAAAATAACAACACTCGAAGCTGTAGATGGTTGGAATCGATTACTATCTTTTTGAAGTATAACTATCACATGCAACTGTTGATGTGTCATCGATGAACTAGATGCATATACAATGTAAGAGTTTCTACAGATTTGGAAAAACTGCGAAATTGTTTATTGCTCAGAGATCTCGCATACGGGTTTCACATTGCAAGACCTTTTATTTACACAGGTACGTTATCATTTTTGTCAACCGGGTAAGCCCGAAGAGAAATGTTATAATACTATTTACATGTTAACATGTGAAAATAGCGGGTTCAAAGAAAATTTTCAAGTAATAACCAAACAAATACTCTATCCTCATTACTAAAAGTGATAATAGTTAGAGATAGATAAACACAAGACTATAACTCAGTCATAGCACTGCGCACTTTCTCGTTACATAAGTTTTTTTGTACATACATATTCGCAAATGGGTATATCTACCCGTAAAGTCTCAAGAATAAAGAAATGACTGAAAAAAAAAAAAAAAATATTTTGTAAACGTTTTCATTTGTAGCCGACACGCCGTAGCCAGTATTAAAAAGCAAAATATTCTCAGTTGTTGTAGAAAAAGCAAAAATTCAGGAAGCAAATCAATAAACTCGACACCACCTCTTTTCAACACTGACATATTCCCTTCTTGTAACAAATTGTATAGGTACTGCACATGGGGATGTATTGTCAGCTCACTATCAGTATTGCAATGAAATCGCATACGTAACTATATTCAAGCTCTAGAGGGAAGAGATAGAGAGAGAGAGAGAGAGAGAGAGAGAGAGAGAGAGACAGAACACCTGTAGGTGCACTTTCACACGGATACTTGTGATTAGATAACGAAATCATGCGGATATAACTTCAAGATGGGGTCGATGCATTTTTCCGAACAAACCAGCCTCTCACCTGCAATCAACTTGTACGTATACGGTTACAAGCAAACAAGTGGCATAGCCAGCACTTGGGAGAGGCTGTCGTTTGTCAGAGTTCCGTACAGACCTCGAGAAAGATGAACAGAAATGGAGGGAGGCAAGTCAGGGGAGCGAGAAAGAAAGCGGCATACGGAAGTTATTACCTAATTCGCGTAATCACGTAATTCAGCGCTTTGGCTGTCTCTTTCGTTACGACATGCACACACCATCGTACTTGGCTATACGTACTAGCACATTTTCGCTCCTTGATATCTTGTTACACCGGCAGAAACTGTTGCTGCCGCAATATTTTATGTCTCGCTGTGCGTGTATATGTGCGTCTAGATGCTATAACTGCATTGGTGGTCTGCAATGTCTGCATTGCGTTAACTTCCTTCGTTTCATAAGGTATTCCTTCCAAAGAGGTCCTTTCTAGTCGGATATACGTCTATATTTATTATATACGTGCTTGCAAAATTAAAAAAAAAAAAAAAAAAAAAAAAAGACCCATTATGCGCAGAGTTACTTTGATTTATTTGCCCAATGAAAGAGGGAGAGAGCCGCAATTCCAGTTGAGCAACCTTTTATTTCCACCGTTACTATTTTTGTCTTTTGCCTCTTGACTCTCTCTCTCTCTCTCTCTCTCTCTCTCTCTAGCTATCTGGGTAATTCTTTGGATCAACGATTGGGAAAAAAAATTCATCAACGTAACGTTCCTGTAGGTGTGCGTGTATGGTTCGCAGGTTACGAAACTCCGAAAGACAGTGTAATTGATGGTTCTGCAGTGATGTTGTGAACGTCATAAGTACCAAACGGTGTACAGCGGATGTTTTTTCTCAAACTTGTATGAGAACTTGAAAAGTAACATTTTACTCATCGAGCGTGTGTGCATCAGTAAGTTAGAGTGATCAAAGTCTCGTGTTTAAATGCTTTTCAAACTAATTTTTGCGATATGATAACAAAGCAAACATTTAATTTAGGGTAGGGGTATCGCATGGGCAGAAACAATTTTTTACTAAAATCTGATATACATTGTGCAAGATCTTAATATTATGGCTGGTCTTGAACTTCCACTAGATTTTATTTTATTTAAATTTTTCAGAGCATGTTTTGTTTTTCGAAGCATTTCAAAGACGTTTGTTTCAGAAAATTTTTCCAAAATATTTAGTACGCAAAAAGTAAAATGCTACTTTTTGTGCTAAATGGTCCATTTTTATGTATTTTTTGTACGTTTCCGAATAAACAATGACTTCTTAAATGCAATAAATTTTTGACAAAAAGCAATAACAATGTTGATTCAAGTATTTTTATTAATGTTTTTCCAGAACTTACTTTGTTTATCATATTAAATATAGCTCGTCATTTTTTGCAGAAGCGGTATCTATTAGAGAGCGAGTATTCCCTCGATTGTTATGCAAACACAGACATGTAATCACATAAATAATCATAGGTACTTAGAGGCACCAATGTATTTTCTTCTCCGTAACATAATAATGAGACGAACAAGATGATCATTTCAAAAATAAACAGCGTATCCATATGCAACAATATTGTAAAAAGCTATTATGAGTGAAAAGAAATCCCGATTTGGAAATTTTACCGACTGACAATAACAAAAACAGCAAACACTTATCCTCGAAAACAGTTTTTCTTGCATCGATCCTGAAAAAAAACAAGTTGGCAGATACAAGCTGGAATCGTATAACTGCCAGCATGTGGATGAATCATTTTTTATTTTCCTGAAACTCTCGAACCGACTCGTCCCTGATTAGTTGGATTTTTTTGCACGAAAAAAAATTTTAAAAAACCACTCTGGTGATTCTTCCAACAGAGTGACATTGCATTGCTAATTGATATACAAATGCGCGCATTCATGATCGAGTTTTTCCTTCGTTCATCTATGAACTTCTTCTTCGTCGGCTTTTTCTTATTCGTTACCTCTTAGACTAAAAAAAAAAGCTACCCCAGTCTCTGTGTTTGCCACAGACTGACGTAAATGGTCTGGTCCCTACCTGTATTTGCATTATCTTCCACAGAATTATTTTATCTCACCAAACAATTCGAATACCCGAGTAGTCAATTGGGGTTGTAAATCGAGCAACCAATCCCCCGACCAACGTTCATACGTGTCACTGTAAACGAAAAACTAGTCTATTAGAAAAAAAACTGACCACCAGAATAATGGCGCGTGAGTGCATGTATAAAAGATACCGCCGGCAGCTGATATTGAAGTTCGTTGTGTACGTGTATCCCCTCTGAAGCAGCCAAAATAACGATCGTGATTAATATTACCATCACATAATGACCTTATACCTACTAGCTTACGTGGTGTATCACAAGCTCACAAGCGTACCTGTACTCATGAATATTAAAAATCATACTTTCTTTCAATGCTTGTTTTCATGGCAAGAATAAGCGGCTTAAGGAGGATACGTAAGCATTTCTGCTATTGTAAGTATAATTTGTTTAGAGTGTACCAAGTATTAAGAGAAAGTTGGCTGGGCTTGAAATACACGTTTTACGATAAAAAATATCTAGCTGTACCCAATGCAAGTCTTAGCAGGAGACAATACATGACACACCGTGCCCTTTGACGTTATTAGATGTTAATAAATTTTCACAATAATTTTTATAAATCATTGCAACTGGTGTGCCATTGAAAATACTAATATAAATGGTAATGTGCTCTTTTTCTCCAGTTTTTCATCCCAACTGCAATGCCTAAGCTCTAAAGTTATAGTCCGTGGGCCAGGTATAATTCTATATGTGTATCAAGAGGTCTAAAGATAAGCTACTTGCATAAAATCAGAATTTTTTGTTCATAATAGTTTCAGAGTTACCTGCGATTTACCATATCCATATAGGTTTGGTGCTAGTGTCGACTAATACATGTGTTTTAAATGCGAATTGGGTGTCCAAGCTCCAATGTTTGCCGGTTGTGCATGGAGCTTATTACCATATGACTAAATACATTATGTTGTGTCAAAATAGCCATGTCTGAGCCTTAGAGTGACGATGAACCATTTTAAAAAAAAAAAAGGCAACTCATAGTAATATTGGCCTACGTGCTAAATGTATAAAAAAAAAAAGAGTATTGTTAAATCACACAAGTAAAATTATTGACAACTTTCAACACATATGTACTGATTTTGTTTCAAGTTATTTGAAATCGATATAAAATAAGTAATAAAACAATTAATCAGAGGGGCTAGGACAGTCGATCAACATTAAACATTTTATTATTTGTACCTCCTCGGATTGCGTACAAACTTATGTAAAAAGACTTAGCAAAAAACCGTTCCTAGACTATTAATTTTACCTTCTTTATTTTTTTGTAATGAGCCACTTTCATTAAATCTAAGTGTCAAACAAAATTTTTTCTAATAGTGATATAGTTAATGCCAAAAAGGTAAAAAAAAATGTAAGAAATAATTTTTTTTAACCCTTTTAACCTCAAAATCATTAATGGTTAAAGTTCATGACACCATAGTGAGGTAAATCACTGTTAAAAATATGAAGACCTTAATACGTAGGACATTTAAAGATCAAATTCAATGACCACTGATTTTTTACTGGAAAAGTCATGTGTAAGGGTTGCAAAATCTCCAAAAAAAAAATAACCTTTGCACACAAGTAAGACATATGCAAGCTCCAAACTGACTTCAGTATGAGTAATTTATAAACAATCATCTCTTTTTTATTTTTTAGCCTTGCAAAGAAATAAAATCAATATACAAGTCCAAATTTGATATTACGAAATAAATTAATGAAATTTTCTTTACTAGATAAAAAGAGAAAAATAGTCCTGTAGTTCAGATACTTTCTTTTGGATTGTAGTCATTTTTTTTAGATTTTAAATGACAAATTTAAATCTTGAGTTAAATACAAAAGCAAAATATGTATAAAGATTTAAACGAATACGCAAGTCGCAAGTTCTCTTTGACCCTAATCTGAAAACCTGTCATGCAATCTTCAATTGAAAAAATCCAAAGACTTTACAAAGAGAGTTTTGTAGTCAAAAACAATACCTAATTCATGCAACGAGTTTATTATGAAATAAATTCAGACAATACGTTAAAAAGTATTTAAAAAGAAATGATTAAAGTGTACAGATTTTTAATATAAACTTTTTTTCTAACATGACATTATACTTAAGGTAGTACATCGTATATTGATTGATTTACCAGGTTTCGATGAAATTAAAAATATTATTTCGATTTATTTCGTATTTCAAAACACTAACCTACAAGATACTTATGAAAGTCTACAAGGAAGACGCTAAAAATATAAATTATATTTTAGTCACCTCAAAATACTTATTAGGTGCCTGTGAGATATTTAACTAGCGATTGAATACATACAGGCATACAAACCCGTTGCCATTGAAATGAAGTTCTCAGTTGATTAGTGCGGTACCGACAGTGCTACCTTGATAAAAAAATTAGTAATGACGTTGTTATTGTAAATTTTTGTACGTAATGATCAGTGGTGTTTGCTTTAACGAAAAATCTATGAGTATCACAATAATTTTTTCATCATGGTTATAGTCATTGTCATCATCAAACGGCATCATCATCGTAGTCATAGGCATAATATTATTATCATTATCACAAGCGTCATCAGCACCGACAACACTATAAAATCAATCAAGAAAGAAAACAGAAGAACCAGTAGAAGGCCTTGATAAAAGTGAGTTGGTGCGCATGTTTGCTTCTTTAAAAAACAAATAAAAAGTCTCAAACCTTTCACAACTTCCAAACAAATACGTACAATTAAACATTTATGAAATACTTACGCAAGCTTTGAGTGTGTCTAAAAACACAAGACGACTTGTGTTGATTATTTGAGAATGTCAGACGATGGTCAGACCTCAGACGGTCGGACGGCTTTTTCTTGCGCCAAGTTGCAGCATTTCCATTGGCAAACATAGGCAGGTACATGTGTGTACATACATATGTCAGGCTCGTCGATCCTTGCATACTCTGCTGCGTATGACGTGCAATTGTTGTCGTACTTATGCTTGACGTAGAAAGTCCACCGTTAAATTAAATGAGACGAAAACTCACAATTCAAAGTTCTGATAGTTTGGTTGCCCAATGGCCTATCTATCCATTATATGTACGGCTGTGAAGAGCTATGAAGGTTATGGAAATCTTTAAGTCCAAATCTTTTATCAAATGTAAAGAAAAATTAAATGATACATAAGTAGTTATCTCGTCTCAATAATCGTTCAATAGACAAACTATCATTTTGTGGTTTGGATGATTAAGGAAACTTTCGTATAATGGTAACTAAAAGTATCGTGTGAAAGAAAGTTAGTAACGATATTAAAATCAGCTGTTCGAACATATACATACCACTGTTAATAAAAGTATACGTTTTGATCTCCGTTTTGATTGCATATTAGAGATAAAAAAAGTATTTGTTATTTAAAGAATAATTCTGTCGTAACTATAATTATGAGAAGTAAAATAAATCAATATATACTAACCTTCGTTTGGCCACAAAAATTGATTGAAGAAGCTGCGGCCTTCATTGCTGTTGTTTTTTATGCTAATGCCACTTTTTTTTCCGTCCTATAAATAATATACTACTCATCTAGGAAGAAAAAATAAAGGAAACCTCAAGTCACTGGTATTTGACACCTGAGACGGAGTCAAGTATGACAATATGGCTATCTAATGAAAGAGTACGACGTGTAGGATACAACTAATTCGGTATCGTTAAAAGTTTAATGCAGTGACCAAAAATGGTGGATTTCTTTTTACTACATCTTAAAAAAACTCTATTTCTTACAATTGTCAACAATGCAAAATTATTAAAGTTTGTAAGTATAGTCTTTGACTTTGGATAACAATACAATGACCCACAGCCATATTATCCAATTTATATCTGGGGATATGCTAGATGTCCAGTAGTTGATCCGTAAATTACAAAGTTCAATCAAAAACTGGACACACACGCTGGCAGATAAAATGTATTTATATATATATATATTACATGTACGTAAAGTATATTATTTTTCACTACGTTACATACAAATTATATTCGCATGTGTGAATCAATTTTTATACTTTAATGTAAGTGAGCAGCATCATCCTATTTCAGAAAATGATTTGAAAATCAATAACAAATTTTTTTCCTTTTTTTTTTTTTAATGTCGATTTTCACCACAAATTTACAGCACCAAAGGTTTTCATGGTTTCGGGGATATAATCCTTTTGTACTCCAGAAAATGAGCTACTTTGACATAACAGAAAATAACATTAATCTCTTAATTTAATATAGTAATTCTGAATTAGTCCGTTAAAAGATAGTAATTATACAGTTAACTTTTTAGTTACAGATAATTTAGTTTTATCTACGTAGTCCAACATTCGTACATATAACACTTTTTTATGCGTATTAGAACAATTCGGTTGTTGATGGGTAGCAGTTAATGCTCTTTTTGTGCCATGTAATGATGGTAAAGTAACTGTAGGTAGATTCGAAGTGAAATGTTATGAATTAACAGAGCAGTTAAACAGGCATTCAAGCACTAATGATTTCAGATTTTAGTTCAAGGTATACATGAATATCAGTGATTGCAGTGTTGATTGAAATACTTAGATCTACTATATTTTTGCAGCACTTTTATTAACAGAAGTGGAGTTATTGGAGAGTAATTGAAGACGTACTCAAAAAAATGAAGACATATACGATTAATAGAACATTGTAATTTTCAACTATTTCACCAAACTAAATATTCGGAACTTTTAATAAAAACTTGAGCAAATAGTAGCTATTCAAAGGTATCTCACTGCTTCAGAAACATTTTAGCTATGACATTTGGATTCTCCTCATAAGATACGAATGATGAGGTACGGTACGTATTTCTAATGCTTTGGATATTTTAAACGATCGGGATATCTCTATCACTTCAAGTGCTAATAGCGTATCATTTGTTTTTTATGATTAAAATTAAATGTTTCAGAGAAATTTAATATTTTCAAATGAAAAATTTTTAGGATAATTTTTGCAGAAAGATATTTTTTCAAAGTATCACAGTATCAGATGGTTAAACGTCATTGATTACTACATTTCGTTAATCATCATAATTTATCAACACTCAATAACTATTGTTCAGTACGTTAATATGTAATTTTTATAATGTACATTTTAGCTGAAGCGATTTCGTTAAACTCTAGGAATCGACGCAGTAAGTTTTTTATGAGCAAATTCATAATTAATTCTTGTATTTGTCTTTAGAACTATTAGGACCTTTTGAGCTTCCATGCTCTTAGCATTTTGCAAGTTAACTTTGAGGATTTTTTCACTGGAGGCCAATATTTAAAATATCATTCATGTGTTATCCATCGCGACCCAAGAGAGTGATGCCAAACAATGATATCAGTTAATATGATATTTATTAATATACTCTGAGGTATAAGGATCACAGGGAACATACCAAGATTCATACTACAAAATCACTTTAACCTTGAAACATGAAATTCTGTATGCTTGGGAGTACAAAAATAAGAGATTGAGACAAAAATCATACGTAAGTTTTGCAAGACAGCGTTAATTCGAGGTGCAGTGTTACACGCGCCGAAGTCCGGCGTTCTTGGGCACCTGCAGTTTTAAAACCAGATTCGACGCGGAGAACTGCAGCAAGAGAGTCTATTTCCCAACCTCCCCTTCACTTCGGAGGGTTAAGTATAACTTTCGCACGCACGTGTACGTATTCAACGTTGGTTTACAAATTTTAACTCGTTTGCCCAACGGTTCTTCGCAGTGCCACATAACAAAACATTCGAGAAATCAGTAGGCAACTTGTATATTGGTCGTTGATTTCTTCAGTTCTTTTTACTGTCATTGCGAGCCAGTATAACTTGAGAACTGATGAAAGGTGGTTTTTGTCAAAACAATATATTAGTCGAAAGTGCTAACTATAGAGTCATCACCGCGTTGTACTTATACCTACTTTGCTTCAAGAGCAAGAGGGAAAGTTGTGTTATAGCATTTTCAATAATGAATACCATTTGGTTGCCTTTTTTTGATTTTACCAAAGTATGAAACGACAAAAAAACGCTAACTAGGAAACAAACCATACTACACCAACAATGAATTCGTTCGCTTTTCTCCTGTTATGAGCGTGCCTAAATACTCATACGAGCACTCATGCACGACTGGCATTTCATATTTCCAACCTTGTAATGGTAAAAAGAAAGTTCCAAGATAACGGCCTTAACACGTGCCTCCCTTCTCCTTCTTTATGAGTTTATGTTTTTTGTACCTAAGCGAATTTGGTGTACAGTTGGTACAGTATTGTTCGAATTTTACGATTTATAATGTCTTGGTCAAAAATCAAGAAGGTTCTGATGAAGGAATCAATAAATTTGTGCGAAAAAACTGATTAAGCAAAGATATATTTTTTTAAGCGTGCACAAGACCAAACGAGTATGAAGATACTCGTACGTACTGACAAAATGATGATAATGATGATAATTCGTTATCTCTAGAACTGCATAGATTTTTCTGCGCGATTATAGAACTATTGCTATGCACAATAACTATTGAGTTCATGTGCACTTATGTACGTAGTGTACCATGCAGGCCACGCAAATATACACGTAACGACCAGGATCGTGTTCAACTATACATCATTGCTCAACGCCTGCGTGAGTTCAAGCGCGCATAGTATCAGCCAAGGCAAAAAGAAAGCTGAGAGTAGTGGATCCTTGCGTAACGCTCTATGAGCTTGTGCACGCGTTTGTGCGTTCGTACGTGGCTGTGTGGGTAAGCGGGTGCGAGGAAGGGGGTACCCCGCCATCCCGGGTACCAGCGCTCCCAAAAGTGGCTACCGAACTTGGGGGGAAATTCAAATTGGCTATATGGAGCAAGACGCAAAACCTCAGATAACTCGACAACATTCCATACACCATAACTTGATCAATTAATCCTAAGCTATTTAACCCAATAACCCAACGCGCCCATACGCAGTATCACGAGCAGTAATAATTAATAAAATAAATTAAACAATAACACAAGCGCCAATCCCCACACAACCCGGGGCGCTTACTGGTCACTTTAATTATTAAGAAAATTAATAAAGTAGAGCAAGCGCCAATCCCCACAAAACCCAGGGCACTTTCTGGTCGCTTTAATTATTGATAAAATAAGTAAAATAACACAAGCGCCAATCCCCACACAATCTGCGACGCTTTCTGGTCACTTTAATTATTAACAAAGTTGATAAAGTAGAGCAATCGCCAATCCCCACACAACCCAGGGCGCTTTCTGGTTACTTTGTTAACTAATATAAAAAAAAATAACACAAGCGCCAATTACCAAACAACCCGAGGCGCTTACTGGTCACTTTAATTATTAACAAAATTAATAAAGTAGGGCAAGCGCCAATCCCCACAAAACCCAGGGCACTTTCTGGTCGCTTTAATTATTGATAAAATAAGTAAAATAACACAAGCGCCAATCCCCACACAACCCGGGGCACTTTCTGGTCACTTTGTTAATTGGTGTAATAAATAAAATAACACAAGTGCCAATCCCCACACAACCCGGGACGCCTACTGGTCGCTTTAATTATTAATAAAATAAGTAAAAAAATAACACAAAAGCCAATCCCCACACAACCCGGGGCGCTTACTGGTCACTTTAATTATTAAGAAAATTAATAAAGTAGAGCAAGCGCTAATCCCCACACAACCCGGGGCGCTTTCTGGTTACTTTGTTAACTAATTTAAAAAAAAAATAACACAAGCGCCAATCACCAAACAACCCAAAGCGCTTACTGGTTACTTTAATTAATAACAAACTTAATAATGTAGAGCAAGCGCCGATCCCCACATAACCCAGGGCGCTTACTGGTCACTTTAATTATTAACAAAGTTAATAAAGTAGAGCAAGCGCCAATCCCCACACAATCTGCGACGCTTTCTGGTCACTTTAATTATTAACAAAGTTGATAAAGTAGAGCAATCGCCAATCCCCACACAACCAGTAAGCGCCCCGGGTTGTGTGGGGATTGGCGCTTATGTTATTTTATTAATTATATCAATTAACAAAGTGACCAGAAAGTGCCCCGGGTTGTGTGGGGATTTGTACTTGTGCTATTTTATTAATAATTAAAGTGACCAGTAGGCGCCATGGGTTGTGTGTGGATCGGGGCTTGTGTTATTTTATTTATTATATTAATTAACAAAATGATCAAAAAGCGCCCTGGTTGTGTAAGGATTGGCGCTTGTGTTATTTTATTAATAATTAAAGCGACCAGTAGGCGTCCCGGGTTGTGTGGGGATTAGCACTTATGATATTTTATTTGATATATTCATTAACAAAGTGATCAGAAAGCGCCCCGGGTTGTGTGAGGATTGGAGCTATTGTTATTTTACTTATTTTATTAATAATTAAAGCGACCAGAAAGCGCCCCAGGTTGTGTGGGGATTGGCACTTGCTCTACTTTATTAATTTTGTTAATAATTAAAGTGACCAGTAAGCGCCCCGGGTTGCGTGGGGATTGGCGCTTGTGTTATTTTATTTATTACATCAATTAACAAAGTGACCAGAAAGTGCCCTGGGTTATGTGGGGATTAAGGCTTGTGTTATGTTACTTATTTTATTCATAATTAAAGTGACCAGCAAGTGCCCCAGGTTTTGTGGGGATTGGCGCTTACTCTACTTTGATAATTTTATTAATAATTAAAGCGACCAGAAAGCGCCCCAGGTTGTGTGGGGATTGGCACTTGCTCTACTTTATTAATTTTGTTAATAATTAAAGTGACCAGTAAGCGCCCCGGGTTGCGTGGGGATTGGCGCTTGTGTTATTTTATTTATTACATCAATTAACAAAGTGACCAGAAAGTGCCCCGGGTTGTGTGGGGATTAAGGCTTGTGTTATGTTACTTATTTTATTCATAATTAAAGTGACCAGCAAGTGCCCCAGGTTTTGTGGGGATTGGCGCTTACTCTACTTTGATAATTTTGTTAATAATTAAAGTGACTAGTAAGCGCCTCAGGTTGTGTGGGGATTGGCGCTTGTGTTATTTTATTAATAATTAAAGCGACCAGTAGGCGTCCCGGGTGGTGTGGGGATTGGCACTTGTGTTATTTTATTTAATATATTCATTAAAAAAGTGATCAGAAAGCGCCCCGGGTTGTGTGGGGATTGGCGCTTGCTCTACTTTATTAATTTTCTTAATAATTAAAGTGACTAGTAAGCGCCCCGGGTTGTGTGGGGATTGGCGCTTGCGTTATTGTTTAATTTATTTTATTAATTATTAATGCTCGTGATACTGCGTATGGGCGCGTTGGGTTATTGGGTTAAATAGCTTAGGATTAATTGATCAAGTTATGGTGTATGGAATGTTGTCGAGTTATCTGAGGTTTTGCGTCTTGCTCCATATAGCCAATTTGAATTTCCCCCCAAGTTCGGTAGCCACTTTTGGGAGCGCTGCCGGGTACCCTCTGGCCTGGGTGGCAGTGTGGCACTAACACGTTCTCTGGTTCTCTCTCTGAGAGCGTGTGTGTGTGCGTTTATACTCAATGCCTTAAATAATTTCAGCAATTTGTTTCCATAACCTATGAGGCTCACTGGACGAGGTTGTAGCTGTCAGAAAAAATTGTGACGCTCATATCTCAAAACATTGTCGAGCAAGATTCTATTGTAGAAATTTAGTGAAAAGTAGACAAGAGTTACTAATGGGAAAAAAGGAGAAGCTTACATTTTCGGGTTTTCATTGAGGTTTTTGATCTGTTGTGATGATCTATAGACCATTTGGCGATATTTATGGAAGTCACAATGACAGTCATAGATTTTGAGATTTCAACCACAAGTTTGATCGAGTACGAGGTTGAGAGTGGAGCTTATCAGCTTTACCTAAATGTGATTAATGGGATTTTTTCGGGTTGAGAAAGAAAAATCTCCCGAAACAATGCCATAGTAGTGGTTACAACGAGCTTCAATAACGTTGGTGTGTACTTGAAATGCAACAAAATTTTTTATGGTATACGAATAGCCAGTGTCATGAACTGTACATACAATGTAATACTGGTACCAAATTATTTCAAAAAAACTCTTCCTTAAAATCACTCTTGTCACTATAATAAAAAATTTGAACTTTTGATTTTGATTTCAATATCTGTAACTTTGGTTTTGCGGCTTTGATATACATATAAACCGATTTAAAATGAGTTCGAAAAAAAATGATTTCCCTTGCATAACTTGAATGAGTCTACGGCTTCCTGTCTTGTTTTCTGCAGGACGAAAGTGTCGCATCCTTTGCCAGATAAAAATGGCCACCCTCTTTTTTACTTTGGGAAGTTGAAAAGTAAAATTTTATTCCTTCATTAAAATTATGAAAAAAAATTAGTAGTTCGCCTTTTTAAGTACTTTATTTTCAGTCCAAATGTATTTTTGTTCCACCACTTGTACATAAATAGTGTTTCGAGAAGCATTATTAACGCTTTAGTTAAATTTTTCATAAAGAACTTAAATGGGTTAAACAGTTAAGTTTCTAATAAACACTTTTCTTTATTACCATATGTTGGTTTCATAAGGAACATGTTAAAATTAAATTTTAAATGCTTTCAATAACAAATACATTTAAAAAAACTGCCCTTGGTAAAAAAAAATTATTTTTTATTTGTACCAATAAATTTAAGCCATAAAAATCATATTACTTCCAATTCGCCTGCAAAATCAGTTAGTTAAACTATTTCATTGTTAATATAACTCATAAGAGAAATATTGAAGGTACTTATTTAAGTATATGAATAGAAAAGATCCGTATTTGGCAATATCAAAAGAAAAAGTAGATCACGTGTAACATTTTCATTACGAAAGAGTGGATATCTGTTTCATGGATGGCCTTTTCCAACTCGAGCTAAGCCCATCCCGTGTCAAGAGCAGTGATTGGGAGAGGACATGAGGAAATACTAACCGGGTAAAAATAACTGTTACTTGAAAGCGTAGTGAAAGTTCAAATATGCATTTACAATAAATTATAGTCGTGTTAAGAGCTTACTGAGTGAAGCATTCAGCTCAGCTTTTGTGCACGGACTGAAATTTAGTGCTACGTAGAGCACTATTACATAGAAAACCTTTTATGAAAAATTACAAGAACAGTTACATTATTAGTTAAAAAATTTACGAGTAGAAACACAATAAATCTGAATCTTTACTGATAGCAGTGAGCATCATACGTAGGAAGATATAAAAGTATAAATCTATTAGCCTCTAGAGTTTGATAGCAAAGGGATAAAATTAATCACAATACATCAATCATTAACTGTTTGTAAACTTGCGCAACAAATTTAACGACACATTTTAAATGTAGAAAAGGTCCGTTTACCATGGATCACAATACATTTTAACTGAACAATAGCTAAATTAATCTTTTACATGAATAACGAAATTTGTAAAAAAAATTTAACAAGTGGCTAAATTTATGCAAAAATAGTAAATTTTTGCATCAAAAGCACAACTACTATGTTTCTTACCTGAGCAAAAAGTGTAACTTCATTCGTATAAGTTTTAACAAATATTTTTGATTAATAAGTATTAGTACTACTTATCACTTGGTTTTGGCTATATTTGTGACTTATCGTTATTAATACCATAATAATCAAATTTTTGATACGAAATGTGAATTCTAAAATGAAAAACAATATGATCGACAATTTTTTTAAACCATACATAAATCCAAACCCTAAGTTGTATTTGATATAATGAAATATTTTTTATAACTTTCAGAGTATCAAACAAGTCTTAAGAAAATACAAAAAATATGGAAAGTTTGTATTTTTTTACGATCTACAACTGTGGTATTCATAACTTTGAGCACTATAATCAACGAAAACTGATTTTTCAAATTATTTTTAAATTATTATTGCCTTCTAGTACATCAGAATTATAATTTAAATGAAAGAAAACAATAAAAAAAATTGTTCTTAAATGAGATCTAAATTTTTTTTCCAAAAATACACACACCTGTAAAAAAATGATTTATTTTATACGGTTTAATGGTTTCTTCGACTTTTTCAGTATGAAGACGGTGTTGAAAAAATAAATAAAAATATTTGAAAAATCTATTTTTTCTGACCCACACTTTTGTCTTTGAAACCAAATATCTAAGTTATAGAATTTTTTAGATATTCCAAAAAACTACTTTTTCGAACCTGTAAAATATCACCTCCGACTATAGAGGCATAAAAAAAATTCTTTTTAATCTAAATAAGTAGTCAAAAGTTTTATTTGTTTCATAAATCTACATTTTTTCTCAACTTTGTATTGACCTAAGAAATCCACTAAAAAAGTAACATGCAAAAAACTGATTTTCATTTGAAAATGAATCCTCAAATATTGAGTGCAGTCACATGCATGTAAAGATGATCTGAGATGGTCGATTTTTATGAAATTATAAGTGGTGGTTCTACTTTTTTCTTGGAAAAAATATGCATAAGGTACTTTAGTGAAACAGTCGTGTCTAAAAATGACTCGAAAAATGAGAATAATATTATTTGAAATAAGATTTATAAATAATAGCGGTAAATCAAGGTTTGAAAAATATTTGTGCCCGTATATCGGCAACTCTTTTACATTACAAGCGATAGCTAATATCTTACGTAACAAAATTTTCCACAATGAAATTTATGATATGATTATTGCGAGTACTGGAATTCTGTGACAAGTCTAGGCTTACAATTTCGAGTAACAATCAAGACCCTATAAAAATTGAAATAATTTTTAATAATCATAAAACGTTGAAACAATTTTTTCATAGCTATTCTAAAATATTGTCTGAATTAGAATATTAACCTAGATACAAAGAACATTTGTAAATACTCAGATTATGAATACACGAAAATACATAGATATCCAAAATAATTCAAACTAAGCAGATTTTTTAAAAAACCTGATATTTTTATTCCAGTGACGGCGCCTTGAAGAATACAACCGATCTAGAGAATTTGAGTAACTTGGTCAGTAACGACAGCACGATGCAATCAACCACGGAAGCATCAGCAGACACGCCGTCGGTGTTGACGCCCACGGCTTTGTCCACTCCAGCCATTAATAATCAGGCCTGGAATCGACAGCAGGCTGTCAGCGTCAGGCACGCGTTCAAGTCCTATGGAAGTAGCAAAAATCCAAATCATGTTTTATCTAACCTAAACATGACCGTGGCTAAAGGATCTATGTGAGTATGGATTATACTACCGATTTTTGTTTGGTTCCTCGTTGTGTTTGCAAAGTTTTTTTTCCAAAAATACAACTCTTAGCTTAAGAAACATTGTTTTATTATTTTGTTGTTTTCCTCATATTTTTAGACAGTTTTGAAAAACTGATTTTTTGCTAATATTTATCAAAGTCAATTTACGAAAACTAGAATCAATACGAGCTAACATTTTTCGGGCCCGGGGACTTCATCTTGGAAACGTAAGGTGCATCTTTTTTGACTTTTTTTCATTAACTGCGCTTGCAAAAAAAGATGCATCTTTCATTCTTAAGATTAAGTACCTGCTGGGAGTGCACAAAAAAAATTTTTACGACTTTCTTATTTTATTTAGAACAAAAGAGCGTCACGGGCTTTTAGAAAATCTCATTATAACTGAGATGAAGGCGCTGTTTATAAAAATTTTACTGTACTTCCACATTTTTATCATGTAATTACCATTAACATTCGTACAAGTCACCATGTGTGTCGATAATCAATCAAAAATTACACAAAGATACAATGGGTTTTGTATATTGTTACCGGATAACGTTCCGGGCTCTTGGCAAAAAAAGAGCTTTACTGGTTTTTATAAATTCGTTGAAAAATTGAGATTGTAACGCACCAAATGAAAATTAAACTTTGTTACTATACTTATATTATATACAAAACAGCTATATTTTCATCCATCACCTTCTAAGTGGATAATACAACCACTCGCAAAAAAAGTGACATTCTTTAGCGTTGCGGACTCGTAGTTTTTATTTTGGGGAGATCGAGTTTACAAACTCTCAAGCCTCTAGCTCTGGCTTATTGGAATGGAAAAATTGGAAAAAATTGCTGCAACTTCCTTCACTTCACTATAATACAAAATGTCCAAATTGAAACGCCAAAGTTGAGTTGCGGGCATTTGTGAGAACGTTTTCGGTTAAAATGTTAAATTTGTCAGATTTTGCTCCCACAATTTAAATACCATCCAACTTTGAGATTCCATGCCGTAAAAAAATTTAAAAATTCGCATTTTGATTCTAGGCGTCGTCAAAACTGCAAATTTTCAAACGAGACATGAGCCTATATAGTTAATTTAGTCCTTTATTTGTATTTTAAACTAAATGAATCCTTTTTTATAATTTAAATTCTGTTGTGCCTTCAGTAGTAAGCATCCCTAGAATATTAAAAAAAGTTTCCAGATCAATGCATATATATATTTACACGACATTATTATAAACTAGACCACGGAAAAGACTGTTTTTTTTGGCAGAATGACCCATTAAGTTCATTCTATAGCGTAGCGAAACTAGTGTCTAAAATTGTAGACCATAACTTGAAAAAAAAATAAAAAAATAAATAAACTTAGCAGGTAAGGGGACCCTGGTAAAAACGAAGGTCTAGCACGTGTAGTCAAAGATAAAAAAATTTAGAAATGATTAAGGAGGTTCAATCCCTCGCTATAGTTCATGCGACGCTCTCTATAGTTTAGTATGTCGTCTGTCTTTCTTTCTCTCCTGTAACAACATAACCTTTTGTAGTTTTTACCTTTGTTATTAATCAATTTCTTCTCTCACTAGTACCCTCGAGATATTCAATAAAATTAAATAGGATCATTAGATATTTTTTTATCATTGATAACATTTTCATCTAAAGTTCATTGTTAATAAAAGAGATACATGCAATAGATGCGCTGAAAAAGACGACAGCCCATAAGCCTACATGTAAAAATTAGCTATATATGAATATTAATTACTCGGCTCCTAGGAACTCTCGTGCCTTCAAATTTTGACAGTGTCATTGTTATGACTTTATTCATTTGTAAACAAACTTTCGTTTAATTCTCATCGTTAATTATCTTACCGATAGAACTCTCTTGAATAATATAATGTAAAACCACACAAAAAAATGATGTAATACATTATTATACCACCCATACTAGTCAATAAAACTTTACAGTAAAATATTACCATTTATAGGATAAGTAAAAGATTATTACACAAAATCAACTAAAAATGGATTGGAGGTGTGCAATACATTCTAATATAAATGAAATGGTATACTAATTTTTAATATGTGATAAACCTTTTGAAAATATTTTTGAAATTTATACAAGTTAAATATATTTCAAATTATCAAGAAAAATTTATATCATCGTAATCTCTGCATTCTGTTTTTATTCCTGAACCTGCTTAAGCACTTTTTTTTGGAGTGTATGTCACCAAAAAATTATCTTAAAATTTTTACACATTAATATTCAAGACGTTTTGGGATTGTTTACGTCTTTTTTATAAACATACAGCAGAAATAAACAAAAATTTTAGTGTTATGTTTGTATGTTGACTTATTCCTCCCTGTTTGTTTACCTTAATGTTTGCAGTGCCTTTTTGAAGCTTGCAAAAAATTGTATTTTTGTTATCTTTAAAAAAACTTAAATTTGATGAAATTTACTGTTGTATAAAAAGGTAAAGTAAAAAATTAGATCAAACATTGTTAGTCCGACATCTTATTTTTCACTTTTTACCTTGTATTCTCAGTCAATCTTGTCAAGTGTAGGCTCCTTTCTTTCTCTTTTCTTGTATCTACTTCTTACAGACAAAGACATGTCAAAAATAGAAGCATCCAAAATTCTTTATTCCTTTAAAAGTAACAATAATAGTGATAATAATACGCATAAACTTAAAAGGCAAAACTCTCCTGTAGATATATTAGATGAAGAAAAAACATCAAAATATCCTAAATCTACTACCCCTGATTTTCTATCTGATTTTCAATAACCCTAAACAAAACTGCACAATTTTCTCCTATCTAACCTTTGACCTAAACCTTAATCCCAACAACTTAAATACATGCAGTATGTTTTTTCTCTGCTCACTTAACCCCCTATCACTGATTACCCTCCTGCTAATCTCGCCCTACATTAAATTATAACAAAATCTTAGCCCCCTCCCTTCTCAGATATCTGACTGCTCTATTGAAAAAAGGAAAAATTAATACCATATAGACATAACTATAACTATTTTTTAGTGGTCGCGGTGGCGCAACGGTAGAGTTGCAGTTCCGTCGATCTCCGAGGTTAAGCTGCATTTGGCGCGGTTAGTACTTGGATGGGTGATCGTCCGGTCACCATTCAGGTCTCGCCTTTTCGCCTGTGCTCTTGATTCTCGAAGGTCGATTAACTGTTTCTCTGACGCTTTGTCTACGTGATCATAGGTGTAAGTGAGTTGGTCCAGATGTTTATATACGTATATTAACATCTGGTCATAATTCAGGTGCACCGATGGCTAATTAACACTATGTTGGTGTAAAAGAATGCCATGTCTGAGCCTACGGGCGATGATGGATAAAAAAAAAAAACTATAACTATTGTTCCCCTTCACTTAGGCAATCCATTCACGAAATTTGAACAATCAGGTCTAATCAACATTTGTATCATTACTTACTACCGAGACATCGCTAATAGCTTGTTGAAAATGAATAAGAAGTCTAAGTGATTGACATGTAGTTTTCACAATTCTAAAAGATTTCATATTCAATTTTTATTTGTAGAAATTTGTCATTCACTTTTAGAGTTATAGTCGTGTTAGTGATAAATCCCATAATGCATGTTGAATTGTTGAGTTTTCAGTAGCGATTTTACAAGAAATAAAGTGGTTGGCTCTAGTATATTTTTATTGAAAGCTAATTTGGCACACTATACTTATTAGCATAATTTTGAAATTTTAGAGATTTTTATCATGCCAGTGAAAATCGCCCAACCCAGATTAAAGACACCCATCTTAAATAAAACTCATAAATCACTCAAAGGGTAAAAACAGTAGACTTCCAAAACCACGTACAATCACCTGAATCCTACGACCAAACTAATTGACTAAAAACATTCACAAAGTCAACAGCCTCCCCATGATCTTTCTCACAAGTTATTAAAAATTCTCTTTTTCCGAAATCCTACCCCAAGAAACCATCTTTTTTCCATATCTACTCTACACCTAAAAGGGAACAGAGCTTCTTCCAACGCTAACAAGAGATAGCTCTTACCTGAAACAACACTTTTAAATAATAGCTTCTCTATCTCATCACATAATCATTATTTACCACTTTCAATTCAACTTAAACCAGACAATGGATACTCTCCAAATATAATCCTCTCCTACGAAAACCTTCACAATATCTTTATATACCTAAAAAATAATGACACAAACTTTTCACTCTTCTAACCAGCTCATACTCTCACCAAAAACTAAGAAAAATTCTCCACTTCTCTTGGACACTTCATAATTCTCATTACGGACACTAAACAATTGATAACAGCAAATCCATCTGACTCGATGAATAAATTAAAAAAAAAAAAGGAATGGGCCCTCCCCAATTAAAAGTATTTCAAGGGAACTACGAAAGCAGTAGAAGCTAAATACATAGCCTTACCCTTTACTCTGATGACTATAACATTTTAATTTTATGCGAACACTGGCTTGAAGACATTAATCATATTAACATCCCTAACTTAAATATTACTTAGAGCTACGTTGGCTCAGTGATAAGCGTGCTTATTACTGATACAACGCTGTTCTAGGGATCATACGATCGATTCCCGGTGAATGCAGATTTTCTCAAAAACTGTTTTCATCGGGAAAAGTTCCTAAGTAACCCCGGCTGTTTTGGGGCGAGTTTTTCCTCGGAATTTTCCTTCAAAGTAATTCCAGGGTTTTTTCCTTGCCCTACAGGTCTTTGGGCCTGGGTGAATGCGAAACAGTGTTAGGGCTATTATAGGTAGGGATTAGCGGATCCGATGCGCCAGGCAGGGATCGCCGGCCTTACCAGCGAGCTTCTCCAGGGATGCCAATTAGCCTAGATTCGATGCTTCGGCAGAGAACAACGGCTTAACCGGCGAGGAGTGGACGTCCTGAAATATGGAGTCTTCTCCGGGGAAGGGTTTTACAGTGGCGAGTGGACCCAATGCACCATTGGTGCAGAGAGTGTCAGCTTAACTGGCAAGGTGTTTCACCGGAGATACTAACACTATGCCCATGGATTAGGTATGTTATACATGTAAAGAGTTTGGAAATGGGTGCGGCAATACACCCCCACTTATAGGTGGTTAGTGGGTGACCCCGGTGACTAGGCCACTGTTGCGGTAACCCGGTAAGAAAAAAAAAAAAAAAAAACTTCCATATTTTCGTAAAAACAGAAGACCAGGCAAAACATGTAGATCTCGCCATATAAACTAAACTTAACATTATTACTAAAGACTAACTAATAAATACCATGTTGACAAATGTCTAGAATCTTGTGCCATCTCCATATCTATCCCTAATACTAACGGAACTTCTGCAAACCGACTCCTAAAAATCTCTGTTTACTGTTCTTCCTCTGCCAAAATAAACTCTAACGATTGGAAGAATATGTCAACTCCCCGAAGAATTTCAAATAATTATTGATAGGTAGCAATTTTAATGTATACCATGTTGCCCAGGGCTCACACAAAGTCTGCCTATCAGAAGGAAATCTATACGACTCATTACTTGAATAAAGCCTCGTCTGATTAAATGACGGTTCGCACATATGTATTTATACACAAACTCTTTCTACTACAGTACTAGATTTAAATTCTAATACCCCTAGCTTTGTTTCTTCATCTTCTTTAGATCTTAGTAGTATAACATATATAATTCGGCACTGCCCTATTTGTAAATATGAGAGAGCCTCTCTATTAAAAACTTTAAAAATTACCATCGTAAAAAATGTTTTCTGTTGACTTTAGCATTAAAATTTAATTAAAAGATTATCAATAGCAGTGTATCATCATGTTTTAATTAACATATAGATATGTCTTTTAGGCCTCATTAAATCTTCATTGCTATTTCACATCTAAAATCTAATCTAAGCCAATATTCTTCAACCCAGCACCACACCCAAGCTCCTGGAAAATTTATTGCACCATAAGCTTTTAGGCTGTACCATCTATCTTCATTGAATAGCATGAATTTACTGAGGGTCATTCCACTTTAACAAAAACTACTTTTGAACTTAGCCACTACGTTACGTCAACATTTGAGGCGGGATCACACGTGTACATTATTTTTCTTGATATGTCTAAAGCCTGTGCTAGTGTGGAACTGCTTGGCATGACTTTCAAAAAGTTTCCTGATATATTTAGAGTATTGTAAGGCTCATATATTGGAATTATTACTTTTGTCTCTCATCTGTGGTTGAGCCTAGTGTATTAGTAGTAGATTTATTACTAATGAAAAAAAAATACAAAATTCTATTAGTCCATAAAACACAACTAGTAGTGACCCTCCATTATTCCATCAGAAGTACCGTTACTGAAAGACTGAAGTCTCTGTCTGACGTAGAAGTCATTGTAGGGACTTCATAGAAATTCAACGTACATATAGACGATGTTGCCTCAAAGTCTTTCATAATTCTTGGCTTCATTTAGAGATATACCCTTGATTTTGTAAGACCGCAATCCATAATTCATTGGTACAAGTTCCTAGTTCTACCTCAACTTCATACGAGTAAATGAATTTATCGATATTCACGACCAATAACGAGTTTTTGAGGCAACTCATTTTTCAATTAAAACTACTAGTTTTGTAGGAAGATTTTTGTACATAGCAACTGAAAAAAATGTGCCACTTCAACCAAGCCTTGAAGATAGATTTTTTTACTTTCCAGGAAAGCGCGTTACTAATTTTGCTACCAAATTCTCGGACAATTTATCCATCTCTACTCATAAATGCAGCAGTTATTTGATCTCCTCCCACACAAAAGAGTTTCTCTCAACTTGACAGAGTATTTCATCGAGCTCTTCGTTTAGCCTGACATAAAACAATTAGTTCTATGACCTACATAGACCATGATGGTTCAAAATTACTATCTCAGTTTTCACTTTAATCCACTAAATCTCTTTATAAATACCATGACTGCCTAATATTTTCAAACTTGCACATAATTTTATCAGATGAGTGGAGCTTTCCGCCCTCTTTTCACTTAGTAAGTTTAAGAAGGCCATACAATTTAACTATTCAAAATCATCATTTTCATTGATAAACATGATCTACCATACTATTAGTGAGAGATAAGAACCTTTATCTATTTTACCATAACCACTCCTCTGCTTATTTAATAAATTGGCTACATAGTTCGCCAGTGAGGCCGGCCATATGTACGAATTATATACAGAGCGGAAACATACCCACCAGTCAGTTGTCAACGAGGTTGCCAGCACTTTCCGTCCCCCTATCACAAAGTGTAACATGTCACAAACATAACACAATCTATTGGTATATTTGTATAATTTATAAATTTCTTCTCTTCCATAAACATGTTAAATGCTTGCAATTACAATTAAAAACACGTTTATCAATTTAACCTGATTTACCAGATATGGGCTCCTAGGCGCCAGTGGTTGCGGCAAGACAACGCTTCTCTCATGCATCGTTGGCAGACGACGACTCAATTCCGGCGAAATATGGGTTTTGGGTGGCAAACCTGGCTCAAAAGGTTCTGGAGTACCTGGAAAACGAGTTGGCTATATGCCCCAGGAGATTGCGCTGTACGGTGAATTTACGATTCGCGAGACCATGATGTACTTCGGTTGGATCTTTGGCATGTGCACATCTGAGATTGTCGAGCGATTGAGGTTCCTGTTGCAGTTCCTTGATTTGCCATCTCAAAATCGTCTTGTCAAAAATCTTAGGTGAGTTTGTTATTACTACATTGTAAAAATACCTAATTTTGGTTATTATATATTCCTTCTAGGATTCTCAAGTTAGGTACTTACTTCTGAAGTACTTCTTTGCAACATGAGTTCCAATGATGTTACTAAGCAAATTTTTTTTCCAGTGCTTCGAAAAAAAAAAAAAAATTAATTACGAACATGATTAATTATAACAAGCATTTATATAAAAGTATAAAAGAGTACTTGCATGTACATTAAGGTGTCCTTTATTTTTTGAACTTAATGAGTTCAGTTTTAATGTCCTCGAATGTTGATAATCCAAAACTAAAATATCAGCCGTGAAAAATATAACAGTTTTTAATTTAATAGACAGCTTTGAACTACTAACGTATATTCCGTATATACGCGAGGTAGGAAAAAGCAGGCTTCTTACCATAGGCTCAAAGTGCAATTGCCGTTTTGCGCCCTCCAGCCACACTTTGCATCCTTGTGATCACTTTGGGCCAGCGAGCAGAAAAGTTATTTACTGGGCGCAAAGTGTGCCCACGGGTAAAAAATTACACTTTGCGTCCTTGGTAAGAAAAACAATATACGTGACTCAAGCACAAACGTACAACCACACCTGTCAGGGACTCATATTTGTACTTTGTACCCTGGTTACGTAATGTATTATTTTCCTGCCTCGGGCGTTTTTGAGAGGCTGGTGTGCCCTCGGTAGGAAAAATATCATTCGCCACAAAAGCTCCATCCCTCCGGGGCAACCGTACGAACCCTCGGGCCGCAAAATAGCCCCAAAAGCGATGGCGCTTATCCGACGAAAACTACCATTTTAACCAAAAATTATTTTGATATTAAATACCTTTCAATACAAAATTTTTTTTGTATCCATCTAATATTGAGTTTGTCACCTAAAATACAGTAAGTTAGTCAATCTACTCATCATGCGACTTTATAGTTATGCATAGTTTAAAAATTGAAAATCATTAAGTATTTTTTTGTGAAATTAAAGTATTACCAAAAGCTATTCCATTCTTTTTTAATTATGTATTGAACTTTGTCCACTAAAAAACATTTTTGGCTTATAGTAACAGCAACTAAACAAGAAGCAAAAAGAAAAAGTAAAAGAATTCAACAGTAAAAAATTTTTTTCAGTGGTGGGCAGCAGCGACGAGTCTCCTTTGCAGTAGCTCTAATGCATGATCCAGAGCTGCTCATTCTAGACGAGCCCACAGTTGGAGTCGATCCACTTCTCCGACAGAGGTATAACTAATTTTAATCTACCAAATTTTTGTTTCATCTACATATCGATTCTTTTAGTCTTTATCTGGTAGCTTTTTTGTTAATACTTATTGCAGCATGATGGTAATTTTTACAAAAAAAACTGTATAAGCTATTTGAGAACACATATGTTTATACGTTAAGAACTAATGCAATAATATAATTGCTTAAGGAAGCTCACATCTTGATATCTATAGTCAATTCACTGTCTAGTCTATAAAATCGTATACTTAACTTGCCATTGCACTCAAAATTACTGATCAAATACATTTAATAAACCTTAAAATACTCATGAAAATTTTTTATTTCTCAAAAATTTAATTTAAAGTCAGAAATTAAACTATTAAAAACTAGTGGACAGTGGGTGTTTGGGTACTCAAGTATAAAGTTATACTTCTATAAAATTATATAGTAAACAATATAATTTTGAGTATAAAAATACCTTCCATGAAACAATATTGTGTACGAAGGTGATGCAATTATCGTGGGAATGAGGATACCTACGTTGATTGGGAGTGATTTTAATTAATATTTAATAAGTTATCGATTATAAACAATATATTACGGCACAATACAATAAAAATAATACATAGGCTGGCCAGTCCAAGACTGTGCACTGTCATCGAATCTTCCGGTGATTTTAGAACAACATTCTACTGCCTACGCTGATAAAATCTGTAATGTCATGATCACATCTATCACATACGATCCCACACTTACTCCTCGTCCATATTTAATACCCAAAATATAATTGTATTCAGAAAATTAAGAAAAACCATTCTGTAGTATAGTTTTCTTCAATAGGGTAGTATTACATACCAGTGAATGTCTCGTCGGGACGTTCATCACACATAGGGTTTTTTTGACAGACATTATTCAAACGTCAAACGTATATTAAAATGGCATAAAAAATACCTACAAAAATTGCAGTCATCAAATATAAAGAAGATTCTTTATAAATACTTTTAGAATTTTTTTCTATCATTAAGTATAACTCAACACTTATTTTTAAGCAAGATTATATATATAACTAGCAAAGTACCGGATTTATACCTCAAATTTTTAACCTCTAACGGGTAAGCTTTTTAGATTGGTTTTTAATAATGATACAGGTCATTGATACTTTGAAATAACAGTAGTCTTGATACTCGTAATTTTCAATACTCTATAACTAAGATTAATTTCCTACTCCAAACGGGAATTCGGAATTAAGCAAAGTACTCAAGTATTTTTATCCTAAATCAAACAGCTCTGGCACATATAAATAGGTGTATTATTCCGTTTAGTTTTAATTCGCTTATAAGTTCTAGAAAATGTAAGTAGTCGCCGGCAAATAACTAAACCTAACAAGGGCAGTCCGGAGCAAGTTATAGTATCTACCTTACCGATAAGGTCAATTTAATTTTTCAGCCGCATGATATTTTTTATTAAATAGCTAACTATTTCATGAGAAAAAAAAAGTTGACAGACATTCTTGGCATTTTCTGGAATAATTCAAGCCCAGACTTGAATAGATTCATCGGCAGTTGGATGAGAAAAACGTAAAATAAGATGTCAAACGAATGACGCATGTTCTGATTTTTTATTTTTCTCTCATGTAAGAAGAATGCGCGTCAACCTTTCTGTACGCGTGAAAATGTTTGGAACAAATGAATTACAGAAAGTGGAACTAATCAGCTTAAGATCGGTACGCTAGGACATTGATACGTCTCATGCAAACTAATCGGAAATATCCGCAGTAAATGGTATTAGTTTTAAAGTAAATTTTTTAAAGTCAATTTATTAATAACAGAAAAGTTATCACACATTTTTTATTCCCTAAAAAATATATAAAACCTGGTTGTAGTAAGATTAAGTGCGATTTAGAAACGAAAGACAAAGAATCAGATGATGAGACATTCGTTTGACATGTTTTTACGTCTTTCTCACACCAATTTTTACCGAATGTCGTCGAGTCTGGGATTAAATTATTCTTAGAAATGTAAAGAATATGGGTCAACTCCTCTGCTTCTTACAAAAATGCTAGTTATTTAATACATAACGTTATACGGCTGAAGAATCATATCGATAAAATCTGAAACTTTAATTTTCTCTGGACTGCCATTAAAGTTGCAACATTCTGAACGAATTAAGTGGATAAACTCTCAGATCTCCCTTGTTGAATTTATTTTGCTCAATGTATTATCATATTATCAATATATTAACCAATGCATTATCATTAGAGTTTGCTAGCTTATTTTGGAATGACAAGAAGTACAAAAAACTTCATACATAATCCATTTGGTAATTAGATAATGAGCTTTTTTAAAGCTTACAGATGATAGATAGGGACCTCAAACAATAATGTGTTTTTATTATTTTCCTATTATTTTTGAGAAACTAAATCTTTCATAGCTATTTTTCAATTGCGTTAATACGCGAAAACAGACAGTAAAAACTTTTTTTCAACATTTTGTGATGTAATTTTTTTGTCGTACTACGCAAACATTACCTAATAGATAACTGTCACTGTTCAGAACTGTAAAAACTAATATGTGAGCAGTAGAAATTCTAGATCATGAAATTTCATCAATTTACAGTGCTATAACACTAATTTCTATTTGAATTCTAGTGGTGACGCTACGTTAGACAACTTATACAATGTCTTCAGCAAATAAAGTCTGAGGATACTTACACTTACAGTACTTTGCGTAAGCTTAAAGTAATTGTTATACACAAAAACACATGCATACATACATATTTTTCTTTTTTTTTGATATTGTCATTAAAACAGATTTTTTGAATTGTTGTTTAAGCTAAATATACGAGATCAATGTTAAAAAATGCCAGTCTCTTTTATTATCTCTGTGTATGAATGTATGTATGTGTAATCAGTCATATCTCAGAAACTAACAAAAGTTGTTATTACGATTTCTTAATTAAAAAAAAAATATTGTGTATATTTGGGTAAAAAATATTTTATGCTCATTATTGTAATGCGTGATAAATTTTTTTTAATCACAAACACTAATATTTTTTTGTAAAAATGAATCATATCTTAAGATTTTATAAATTTATTTGGAAAATAAATTGTTTCAAAACTTTTCTTTAAATTTTTACAATAGCATGGATGAAAAAATTTAGTGTCATACGCGCCAAACTGAACTAGTTTTTACAATTTTTCAAATTTAAATACTCAGTTTTTTATATTTTCCTTATAATTTTACTGATAGAGCATGAAAATAACTTGATTGTCTACTTTATATCATTTTAACCCGACTATACATATATATTATATAGGCAAAATAATACTTTTTTTGTGTTAGTCATGTATGATAATTTTATTATGTATGTGAAATTCCGTAGACAGATTATAATTATTCAAGGCTAAAAATGTTTATTTTCCTACGATTATAGCTGCTCGTAGATGTTTATATTAAAAGTATTTTTTGATATTATATGCTTAGATATTTAGAAGTGTTTTACCATGATTTAATGTGAGCGCTTTTTCTTATTGTCTTAAGTGTTTTTTTCAAGCTGCTCTGAGCAGTTTGAGTTTTGTCACTCACCCTCCGTATCTGCTCACGGCCAACTTAATAGTTAGACCATTTTATTCTGAACCTTGCGTTTAGAAAAAAAATTGAAAATTTTTTAAAATGACGCGTCACGATCACTCATCTTATAATGATGACATTATAGAGGGCTAATTTTGTCGAGATTTGGTATAGAATGATAATTTAGCAATAGAAATACTTCATTACCTTTAAACATTATATGGATATGTATATTAAGTTTTCGGAAGAAAATTCAAAGCTACAATCAGATGTATATGTAAGAGCACAGTGTCATGTATTGTATGCTGCTCGAACTTACGTGTAACTTTACTACGCCACTCAATTTATCATGAATGAAGTGGTTCAACTTATTTAATTGGATCACTAGATGGCTGCTGAGTTTGATACAAGATGGCACCTTTGAAGAGTTTATCTGTTGACTTATATACTCTTATATATGTATAAGTATGTTTGCTTATGGACACGAAATCACGCCACCTTAATTAAAGCACATTAGCACCTTATACGGTTGAAGTTTGTGAGTAAAGCTATTTAATAAATTGTTAGTGTATTCTACAAGAATGATTTTCATAAAAGAGCCAAAATTAGATAAAATATAAATTAAAGAAACATCATTGTGAAGAAGTTTTTTCTCTACCAAGGTCTTCTTCTTTTGCATCGGATGAATGAGAAGAAATTTATTGTTGAGAGAGGCCTGCTCACACGTACTTTGCCAATGATGACACAACGTGCAATGTATTCTTAAAGCGTACCGATTTCGTGATACCTCTCGTGCTCATATTATATTCCTGACTCCTCTTTTTTTTATCATCTTGCTCTGCATAAGTTTTTGCTACCTTGCCAAACTCTTGACAGTTTTTTTTTTTTTTTTTTTTTTTGTCATGCAACTTTGATAGTCGTTATTCAAATAGTATAATTTAAAATGGAAAACCAAGCTGGGGTTTCAACCTTCAAATTACAAGTCAATATGCTTTCGTTTCCTACATGGGCGCAAAAGACCCGCAGTAAAAGGCAGTAGACGGTCCAGTATTATAATTCGGAACACTGATACTTTATTCAGTAGATTAATTATTTGTGTTAACAAAAATTTGATTTGTAAAATATTTCATTCTTTAAAAAAATGTTTAATCAAAATTTGTTAAAGTCACTATTTTTTAATAAGCTAATATTCTAGTAAGGTAAATGTCCGTATTCGTGGATTATGTCCTTATTCATGAAATGTGAAAATTCATGTACTTGTTATACAACTTACTTGATTTAAAAAATCGTTGTAGTTGTATATTTTATGTATCTTCATAAATTCACAAGAAAAATTTCATTTTACATACAATAAATGACCAATTTTAAAGATAATTCCATAAATAGGGACAAAGTCGTAGATAACCTATCTTTTGAACTGTACGTATTATGGCGCAAAACTTGAACAAGGAATTTATATAACTTCTAGTAAATAAATAAACGATAAAATTATTTTTATTAAATAAAATAGTATTATGCAAGTGAAAAAGCTTTAATTGTCTTAAAATATTGTACCAAATATGCGTTTTTTAAAAAGATTTATAAATAGGGACATAATATGAAACAATAGGTACAACGTTTCATAATTATGTACATTTTGGTCTTATAATCTTTATAAAATAAAGTATTTTAACAAGTAAGAACCATATTTAAAAATTAGAATAATAATGGTGAATTTATAGCGCACCAGCTAATACCAAAATTTCTACCGTTAAATCTCACAGTTAACAAAAAACAATCAAAGGAGCAAGTATGATGAAATTTATGGTCAAAATAAGGACATTTACCTTAGCAGAGTAAGAAAAATAATGACTATTTAGAAACTAGAAGATCCATTCTAAGAAACTCACATCAGACTGATGAAACAAAAAAGATACATGTACGCATACGAGGCTTTCCAACAAATAAAAGTGACTCTTGTAGTGGTGTTGATGTGAGAAAGACTCAGGTATCAAAGTAGAAAAAAATAAATGGCTGTGTACGATCAGGCATATATTGAGAAGTTTTAGTATAAAAACTAAGTTGTAAAATGACAGTTGCATTCATTAATGAATTAAAAGTAGCACGTCTTTGTCTTATATACTAACAATACTTTGTTGATTATCCCGAACATTATACTTCTCTAAAAATGGAAAATTTTAATATTGGCAATATTTCTGATGTGGCTCATTTAATTGAAAATATAATAACGACGATATAACTTAGAGGAGATTTAGCGTCCGATGAACATTTGTATTAGATGAAGTATAAAATAATCGATTATTCTTTTTTATTTAGACTTGTTTTAAAAGTAACGACAAATTTTTATTATAACCATATTTTTACAGTATCTGGAACCATTTGGTGCAAATTACCAAAGACGGCAATAAAACAGTCATTATCACAACCCATTACATTGAAGAAGCTCGACAGGCCCACACAGTAAGGATCAAACATTTTGGCTTGCAATGATAAAATGAAAATATCGCCAAGTCTGAGTTGCTTCAATACTTTAACATACATGTAATTATTTTTTTCCAACCAGATTGGCCTAATGCGAAGTGGACGACTGTTAGCTGAAGAATCTCCACGAGCCCTCCTGCAGATGTACAATTGCCCATCACTGGAGGAAGTTTTCTTGAAGCTTTCCAGAAAACAGGGTTCCTACCCACCCACTAACACAGAGCTCAACTTTTCTAATAACATGAATTTCGTAAGTGTGTTTGGCCTTAAAATATGAAAGTAAGAAATGGCCCTAAAAAATTATTTTCCCGCTGGTTGTTAAATCGAATTATGAGTACTGCGTATAACGTATCAATGACAATCATTTTTGTTGTCGTTTTGAAGCACGTAATGTACCTTTTGAATGTATTCTGGACATTTTTTCAAAAAGTACTTGCTCTAAGATAGTCAAGAATAGTTTTCCAATAGAAGGCATCGCTTTCACATTATTTAACAGATTCTGTTATACACTAAAAACATTTTGTTCACTTCAACAGGCTTCATCTTACATTAGTAAGAAAGACGAGCCAGTATATGCAACCGAGGAGTCAGCAGTGATTGGTCTCACTTTTCATCAGAGCAAAGAAGTTCTTATTCACGATACAACCAATGGAGTCGGCAGCCACTATGACGTAAGCTATGTATCATATACATACTTCAAATGACCTTTTTTGTACGTGACATAATTTTTTAATTCGAATCAGAGACACGTGAGTTTATCTTACACAATAAAAAATATTGCAGTTTCCTAGACGCTTTTTTTTCACGTGTACTTGTGTAGATCTTTTTTTCTCTTTGAAAGAAGACAAAGAAATATTCTAGTCCAATCTTACCACGGAATATTAGCATGTCTCTTAGCAGCACTCTTCTGTATAATTATGAGGTCTTTAATCATCACCAAAAAAAGGGAGGAAAACTGTTAATCTTAATTATGTATTACAAACGCATTGGAACGTAAATCATTTTATTTTTGATAAAACTTCTTAAATAAGAAATAAATAACTTAATTTCTTGTGAATAGCTGAATGGCAAGCCATTACCAGGCCACAAGGAATCCACGATTGAGTGCGAGGACTGCGATTTTACAGATTGTTACAAGGTAACCAGTACCGGGAAAATTCGAGCTCTTCTGCAAAAGAACTTTCTCAGGATGTGGAGAAACGTTGGGTACGTAAATAAAACTCTTTCCTAGAAAATTTTCAATACATTTTGAATCGTTTTTGACACCTTCAAATACTCTGAGCTAAAACCCAAAGCATTACTTTTTGGTTTTTCAGTTAACAGTTTTAAAACTTTTCTAACAATTGTAATAAAAATATATCTAAAGTTATTACGTACAAAATAAGAGTTTTTATATTAAATTATCAATTTTGTTTGTAATTGTAACGGAAAAGGAAATGCGAAAGTCCATACTTATTCCAATTAGATGTTAGATTTAGTAAATTGTTTATTAAAACTTGTTTTAATGTTTCAAGAAAATTTGTTCATAATACGAGAAACAATTGTTACTACACATTGTTTAAGATAGCTCACAGGGGCGGCTTAAGGGTGGGGCGAACTGGGCACTTGCCCAGGGCGCCAGATAGGCAGGGGCGCCAAGTAAATGACAAAACAAAACACTGTAGTATTGTAAAAACCATTTTTTCTAGTTAAATTAAAAAATGTGGGTATAAAACTTAAACTATCACGATGAACTAATTCACCATTTACATTCTTAAATTTAGTTAACCATTTTTTCCTTGGAACCAATAATACTTGAGTATCAATAATAAACGATAATCAAATAAATATGATTAATATTCTACTGAAGTGTCGCACGGTATAACTCAATTCGTCTATTTATATCTTTCCCAATAAAAATGTGTTGCGCAACAGTCGATTAAGACAAAGATATTTTTACAACAATATTTAATTAGATTACTACTATTTGGAATACTTTATTTACACGTAATTACATACACACATAAACGCACACAGACACACTCATAAACAAATCTGTGCGTGGGACCTTTCACGTGAACTAACACAGAAAAAATTTGTCCTTTAAATTTCGGGGAACGGTAGTACTCGATGAGAACGCTATAATGTTATATTTTCATATTTTTGAGTAACATCTTCACCGTTAGCCACAGTCACAAATATTAAATTTTTCACTTTGACCGCAACCTTGTGAATTTTAGGGGGAAAATTATGTGGGTAAAAAAAAAAAGAAAAACGTTTTCGTTAACGTTTTTTTCGTAAAATACGATAAAATTATTTTAAAATTTTGTAGGTTGGACTTTCAGCATATTACGGTAGTTTTTTACTTGAAAATCAAAGATTAGGAAAGTATGAAATCTTTATAACTTAGTCTTGTTGTTTTTTGATAAAGTACATACCCAATTGAAAATGTATACGTAGTTTCGTTACGTATTTGAGAACGTATCAAAAATACGTCATATCAATATGTAGTGTTTGTTTGAAACCTTTCGTCACCTAGCTGTATCACGTATTTTGCAGTCATGAAGCGTATGTCTACGTGAAAACAGTTTTACTATATGATAACGACGGGCATAAGCATGATCGTAATACTGATGTAAAATTATAAACATAAAAGAATTTTAAAACGTATATTTTAGTCCCTCACGCAAAGTGCTTTGCACCCTAGGGTCTACTTTCCGTCTACTAGTTACTTTCCGCCTACGGGCAGGAAGAAACATTCTGGCCCTGCTGGACTGAAAGTTTGCTCCCGCCCTAGGGTAATTGGTGGGAGGCAAGTGTGCCCACGGGCGCAAAGTTGCACTTTCCACCCTCGATACAAAAAATGTCGCTCTCACCTCAGGCACAAACATGCAAAAATTTTACCCTTTAGGCGCGCAAGTACTACTTTCTGCCCTAGGTGAGAAATACACTGTTCTATATCTAAAGTCGCTGTAATATGCTAATAACCCAACCTACAAATTTTAAATAATTTTTTTGTATTCTACAATTTGCCCACTGAGAGAAGTTGTGTTAAAAAAAGAATTAAAATAATAAAACTATAATAAAAATTACTGTATTGTATAGGAAAGCTGAGGCATACTCGCCATATTTTAAAAATAACCATGCTACACAGTAATACCGGATTATATTAAAAATGTTATTTGACATAGTAATTTTTACTTTGTGCAGAAATAATTTTCATATTAAAGTTAAGTAAAAAATATATACATACACATATATGTTGTACATGAAATATATGTATATATATATATATATATATATATATATATATATGTAATTAACAGAACATTAAAATTAATAGTTTTTTTGTGAATAGATATTTTTTTCCTTTTAGAATACAGATACTTACTGACGTGTTTTAAAAACATTTTATTTTAAAAGAGATCTGCAGTGACTGGGAATTAAACCTTCGTCTTTTGTAGATTTTCTGTAGACAACACTGTTAACAACAAATAATCAGTCGATTTCAAATTAATTGTCTGCAGGTATCCATTTTTAACCATAATAAATTAAGAAATATGTTTCTTGTCATGATTACATTAATTTAGCCTTAAATTTTAAAATCAATAGGCGTGCATACCTATAGATGTTGTACAAACTTACTTTTGATCATAGTAATTTTTACTATACTGAATGGCAATGCAGTGAATGAGAAATTTTACTATGTCGCATAGCAAATTCTACTTTAGAATTTGGTACGTTTTAAAACGATTACAATAAAATTTACTATGTTGTGTAGCAAAAATTGTACTATCACAATTTTAACTACGTTAGGCATAGTAATTTTTATTATACATTATATACCGTGTAATTATTTTTGTACGGCTGCTACACAAAAATAATGACTTTAAATATAATAAAAATTATTTAAACGTAACCATTGGTGTCGTAAAGTAAGTATGTCTTAGCTTTTCCGAAAAGTATAGAAATGTTTAGTACAGTTATTATCCTTTTCTAACACCACTTTTATCAGCGTGGTCAGATTAAAAAATTCGAAATTTGTGACCATCACGGACGGCGAAGATGTTTGTCAAAAAATTAGACAAAATTACTAAATAATTTTCTCATGAAGTACTAACCATCTCCAAAATTTGTAGGGCTATGTAGGGCGCCAAACTGGTCAGTTGCCCAGGGTATCAGAATGTCTTAAGCCACCCCTGATAGCTCATACCCTGATTTTATGCTTATAACCATGTTGTAGATTAAAATAATATTATAAAAGCTTTTAAAAGGTCTAATTACGTATTATTTAACCTCATGAGTGGGAAATAATGTTTTGTATGTGTATTAAGTATGGGTGACATAATACATTTTATGTCACAACAAAGGGGGCGCCTTCCGGGCGAATAAGACTGATAAATGTAAATTATTTCAATTGCCTCTAACTAAATTTGTGGTGGGCACAACTGTAGCCTGCCTCAGCTTACATTAGTATACACAATTACTTTTTTTTTAAATAACTTTTTGAAATGTTTGGAGCGATAATAAACGTAATACATGAGAAAATTTAAGATTCACATGTACCCTACTTATTCGAGACGAAATTATGTTCTTTACGAATGGAAAATGATACTCTTTCGATGTTATAAAACAAAATAACCATTAGAGTCCGGGTAAAAAGCACACTTTTCAACAAACGTTTGTGTACATTTTTTAAAAGTGAAAAAAGGTATGAGCTATCTTACATCGAGTGAATTTTGGAATGGTCATCAATAAGTAAAGTAAAATCTTTGTAAAGGGAAATTGAAACTCTTGTTAATTAAACGGTGAGATTGAGAGGGAAAACTTTCTATTATTTAATATTCTAGACAAAACTTTATTACAATTTTTTAAAGTATCATAAAGCAATAAACACTAATCAAAAATTTCAATTGCAGCGTAATGCTTTTCATATTTGCGCTGCCAGTGATGCAAGTAATACTGTTCTGCTTGGCAATCGGAAGAGATCCCACAGGTCTCAAACTTGCAGTCGTTAATAGCGAAATGTTCTGGAACAACAAGAGTTGCCCAGTCTACGATAATTGCACTACTAGCTTTCTCAGTTGTCGGTATCTAAAGTATCTCGACAACGATACGATAATAAAGGTGAGTCTTGAACTCTTCTCTTATTAGTACTGACTTTCCCTTCACTGTAACTCTATTATTAAAATGAATTGTTCAAACTTTGCATGCGAAAGTCTTTCTTACTCACGTTACTTTCGAAAGCTGTTAAAAAAGTATTCGTAATTGAGGTGGTTCCCTCGACTACGGACTTTAGTTACGAAATTTATGAAACGTACATGTATGTCAATTCGTAGGTGCTCAGAAACAGGCCGGAATTTTTTAATACTTTTTGTCTGTTTGATTTTTTCTTGAAAAAAAAAAAAAAAAAAAAAATTCATAAGGTTCATCCACTTGTAAATAAACGTACTAACGAAAATTTAAATGAATAATTGGCTATTCCATACTAATCCTTAAAGGATTTTTTATCAATTTGGACGCTATAACGTGCCTTTCCTTTAAATATTTTCTCAATTTTTTTTTGCTGTTGCATACTAAAACTTAAAATTTTGTTGACCAACTTTTAAGGCTTACTGGAATAATGTAAAAAAAAATTCAATTTTGGCAAATTCGTAGTATATCTTTGCTGATAAGAGACTTAGGAAATTTACATTTAGCTTAGAATTCTTTTGCATGACGGAAAAAATTTCTTATCACTGGATAAAGTTTGGACAACTATACCGAATATCAAAGGAATCCTTGTCTCACTAGAAAGCCACCATAGAATACACACGCTACTTTTCACGTTGTTACGAGTAATTACATGTAACTTTGATATGACATAAGTAATTTTAAAAGAACCGGAGCGTCGTTTACTTACCTTTGCTGCCATGTATTAGAAAGAATCCATGAGCTAATGAAAGGCACATCTCATATTTTTGTACGTACGTGTTTGCCCTTGATAGGAGTACTACCCGGACCCAGAGTCAGCCAAGGAAGCCGTGCGGAGAGGTAAAGCCTGGGGGACTTTATATTTCACGGAGAATTTCACCGACAGTTTGGTAGCTCGAATGCTGCTTGGCAAGGACACGGATATGGATTCCCTCGATCAGAGCGAGATTCGAGTCTGGCTGGACATGTCTAGTAAGTTAAACGCGGGAAAATGATTTATTATCTTTCCAACCCCTCTCTCTCTTTCTCTCGTTGGCTTTAACATTCCACCAGAGTCTGTAGCCATGGAATAAACAATTCTCAATTAAAAAAAAACAAAAAACCGTTTCTAACTATTATGCGTTGTCTCTTAAAACTACCAGATCAGCAGATCGGATTGATGCTGGCACGAAATATACAGTACTCGTACAGAGACTTTGCCAAGGATCTGTTAACATCATGCAACGAAAATTCAAAACTAGCAGATGTACCTATTCAGTTCAAAAAACCCATTTACGGATCGAACGAGCCCAGCTTCACAGATTTCGTGGCACCGGGAGTCATTTTAACGTAAGATTTGAATAATATGTTTATTCAAATTAATAAATCATTATATCTTACTATAAACAACATCCAGCAAATAATGAAACTCCAAAATCCAGGATTGTATTCTTCTTGGCTGTGGCGTTAACGTCATCCGCCCTAATCATAGAGAGAATGGAGGGTCTATTGGACCGAAGTTGGGTGGCAGGCGTCTCGCCAGGTGAGATCCTCTTCTCACATGTAGTCACCCAGTTTGTCGTGATGTGTGGACAGACGGCACTAGTTCTTATTTTCATGATCCTCGTCTTTGGCGTCGAGTGCAAGGGTGATATTGGCTTCGTAATTGTACTAACGATACTTCAGGGTCTGTGTGGCATGTGCTTTGGTGAGTAGACGCTTTTAATTTACTCTTCAAACAAATACCAATTTTTAATATAGATATTATTGATTTGGTTATAACTAAACGTGCATTATTGTTAACTGTGTATTGTGGCGATTTCTCAATTACGCTAACAAAATTTAGTTACCAACTGATTTTTTCGTTGCAGGATTCGTGATTTCAGCAATTTGTGAGCTTGAAAGAAATGCCATTCAGCTAGCATTAGGAAGTTTCTATCCAACTCTCTTACTAAGCGGTAAGCACACATTATATTTTATAACACCGTATGTTTAACGGTCCATTGAAATACGTAAGTGCTATCTAAAAACATTTTTTTAATGAAATGATGAATTGAAATGAAAATCCAGGTGTGATCTGGCCAGTTGAAGGAATGCCAACGATCCTGCGATACGTATCGCATGGTCTACCACTGACAATGGCGACAACCTCACTTCGTTCAATGTTAACCCGAGGTTGGAGCATTACAGAGCCAGACGTCTACATGGGCTATGTATCAACGATCATCTGGATCATCGTGTTCCTCACGGTGAGCTTGCTTGTGCTCAAGTTCAAGCGTGGCTAAGCAACAGGGATAACTACGGAAAAAATAAACCTGGTCAAAATGAGCGTTGTCATTCAACTACACATAACTATACAGTTTAAAACATCAAATTGCTCCTTCTCTCTTTGTTTTTCGCTTTGATTTAATTTTTTTTATTTTTTTTACTCTTTTTTTTCTTAATTAAAAATGGCAGTAAAACTGCGCCCTTTAAGTAATTAAGAATTTTTACAAGAGGGAAAGAGAAAAAAGTCGTGTGAAGAAAAATATGATTTTTAGAGACTTAGAGATGCGCAAAAGATGTGTGTACCTGTTACTCGCGCGTCTTTGTCATTATTTTTATGTTTTAATTATTGTTGATTTTTGTCTTTGAAAAAATATATCGAACATCGTCGTCAAGTGGGAAAATTAAAACGAGATGTCATAGCTTTGTCCATCGCATCGGACGAATGACAGAAGTGTAGGACCTGTATTTTTCCAAGTATGAAAAAGGATACGAGGTAAATGTTTTACCTTTCTATCCTCTGCTATTAATTTTGTGGTCTATATATATATATAAATACGGAGTAAAGAATTTTTATCATCGTGTATATTGCACTTAGTGCCTGAACTTTTTTTAAAATATCTACGAATGTGCTTTGTGTTACCTGCATGCGGGTCTGTGTACGTGTCAATGTAAAAAGTTAATGATATTTCTTTTCCCATGCTGAGCCTTATCTTTTACAACTTGACGAAGATTTAGAAAAAATTACTTGATTTTTACTCGAGCCGCTGTTGGACAAATTTTTTTTATGGTTCATGCCTTGGAAAGTAAAAGATTTTAAAAAATCTAAAGGAAAAACTCAAGTGCCAATAAAACTCAACTGTCAATGAGAAATTAGTGTAAAATATTTCAAATGCTTACGCAAGGCCCAATATTACTACGGGAAATTAAGAATCAGCAGTTTCTTTCGGAGTAGCTTATTTGGATCAAAAATATTTAGGACGTGGCCGGATAAAATTAATGTTTTGAAAATGGTGCTACCTACTAAATATATATTCTCAGTTGTAAGGAAAAGATTATAAATATGAAAAGAAAGCTAGAATAATCACTTATCCATACTTTGCTATAATCGAACAACCACGATTATTTACAATCCACTAATGCTCATAACTATTACCACCCTACCTTACCAGCAAATTATAAAGTCAGGTATTAATCATTCATCGGGGAGTCAGAGTTAGAAAACCAGGATAGCACAGACTCTAAATGGAATTTACTGAAACCATATTTTCATGCTATTTTGACAATTATAGTATTTTTTGAGCACATTGTTGGCACTGCACACTGTCAATGTGTAATCTTATCGACCGTTTTTTTGTTTAATTCTTGAAAAAATCAGCGCAATTAAATGCATTTTATTGCAAGTCTTTAAATGACCAGTTTACAAATTTAAGATACAAGGAAATGGTTTTTTGTTGATTAAAAAAAAAAAGTAGAACTTTCGGTGTATTTAAAGATTATGTCCATACGTACTGATTAATTAGGAATTTGATATTAGTTTACCATATTTTTTTTTGACAATCAGATTGAGAACATTTTGTTTACAATACTAATACTTACCAGTGTTATACCCCAATTAGGTTTAACAAATATAATTAACACTCACTTTTTTTTGCTTTTTGTTTTTCACCTTTTGTAACTTTGACGTATGGTTTTGATAAGGAAAATAATTTTCAACTATTAAAATGCTCACACTCTACTAAAAATTATCAGTTGAACATCTTTTATTAAAACCTTTTTTCTCCAAACTAATTTGTTTGTGAAATATAGTGAAATAACTGAAAAATACACGGTTTCAGTAAAAAGTAGGTTATTTTATCACAAAAACCATGGCACGATCCTTACTTATTCTTACTTTATTATTGTTTAAAAAATTTTTTGTTAGCTTTGTTTTGTCAAAGTTTGTTCAGAGTCCGATAAAAATCCCTGGCTTCTCAAGTGCATTAAGATCTTTACTTAGACATGACTCTATTGTTGTCACCTAAGGGGTTATTTAAGGTAGAGAGCAGAAGCTAGAAAGGCAAAGCACAAGGCTGAAATGGCAAGTCTAGCTCTGGATTGTATATATACTTACGAAAGCGTTAAGTACAAGCGCATTTGCACTTAGTTTCTTTTACATTTCTGTAAATACAGATATACCGAAAAATGTTATTTCTGCGATTTTTTTACATCATGAGAACTAGTAAAACTCCCAAAATTAAATTTGAGATCCTGGAAAGTTTTTAAGTCTATTTATAAACAAGCATATGTTTTTTGTAGATTTTTTAATGTAGTTAATGCATTCAAATGAAAAAAATTAGTTTAGCTCGTTTGAATTATTTATAAGTTATTTACAACGATAAGTTTTACCAAATTTTCTCTTTCTCCTTTAGAAGTTCAAAAACTTACGCACTATTTGTTTAGTCATTTTATTGTTGCAATTGTTCTCTTATATCACTTTACATTTCTATACTTGATCATATTGATTACGTTATTATGTACATGACAAATTATTTTGATTGAATGAAATGTTGGGAAAAATTTCATATTTTGCCTACTGAAATCTTGAAAAATTCGGAAATTAAAAATTCTTCCCATATTTGTAAAAATACTGGTTTGTGCTTTTCTGTCTTCTGCTCTCTGTCGTGAATAACTACCTGCGGTCACGGTAGCAGCGGGTTTCAGGTTGCGATTTATATAACTTTGGGGGTGCGGTAAGCTTACGAGTTCAAGATCTGGCCTTTACTCACTTGGCTAGCACCTCTGGGAAACTAATTTCTCAAGTGCACATTTACAACTGTGATCTGATAGTTCGGAAGCCATATAAAACAAGAAGTCCTCATTGATATAAAAGTTGCGTTGATTTACAATAAGCCTGAGGTGGTTTTTTAATATGCCAATGACGATAGCAATACATGTTGAGTAATACTGCAATGCAGAGTCACTATACCCACAGTTTATCAGAAAAGTTGTAAATTAATTATGAACATCATAGCCATCAATGCAGCATAATTTTTTGAGAGTATGCACTACTTTGAGAGAGATATTAACTAATACAACATTCAAATATTCAAGTGGTAAAAAATGAAGTATACAAAACCACATTAAAAATATTTTGATTTCAAGTTGTGTACTTATAAACGGTTTTACATCATATCGACGCCTCGTACGAAGTCTATCCTTATTCAGATTTTCCAATGTTTATTTAAATGAGAAAATGTAAATAAAGCTAGACTTCGTACGAGGCGTTGATGTACAGATGCATATACAGATGCACTTTTTTCTTCAAACTAACAGAACTCATTATTTCACCGTAATACTCCAAAAGATGGAACTTTCGTTCCGCTTTGTCGAACTTTAATTTCATCTTCCGGTGCAGGATTGGTGAAAAATCGTACACAACCCAAGGGAGGAAACAAAAAATTCCTCAGATGGCATGCTTATCAATCTGAAACATTCTTTAATTTTCTACCCTAGGTGAGTAATGTACTATTTCTTTACTCTTAGACAAGTCATTGTTAGCAGATGGCGAAATATGTATGGCTTAGATGGTCAATGTACGCCATAGTCGTATACAGAGAAAAGAAATTTCACATTTTATTGCATTTTAACTAAATTTTGTTAATAATTGCGTGACAACATTAACGTATTTTTTGTTTCATGTCAAGCAATTAGTGAGTTAATAATCAACTTCATTTACTGTTGAGACTAGGTAAAAATCGATACTATTGCAGCTTGCCACAAAAAAAGAAAGGTTTTGTATTAGCATTATGGATTTTCGTGTGACGTTAATGGGTCTCCCTATGTATATACGATATGAGTCCTAGCAAATGAGAGTTTTATGAAAATTTAATGCTATTTAGGACTGGGGATGCATAAAACAGAAGGAAACGTAATAAAACAGTGGGCTTATACAAATTTAAACTGCTGGATTTCTTAAAGTGCTCAATAAACTATAAGCAATTCACTAGACTATTGGTTGTGATTGCTTAAATCAATGATGATTCAATTTTTTTATTCTAGATAACTAAAGAAATTTTTTTCTAACAATAAATTTTTGAGATTGCTGTTGAAAATGTATTTTTAAAAAACACATTATATTTTCTAGAGCATCAATCTGGAGTAAATAGACGTTAAAATTTTTCTCAGTCAATGATAAAATTTGATAATCTTTATCATACTGGTATCACCTTGGATACTTGTTTTCAAAAACCGTTTTTCGTCAGCCCCCATTGCTTGGACCGCATTTCTGGACAATGATTTTAATTAGTATTTGTGAGTGTATGTGTACGTATGTTTTAAAGCCATGTGTCCGATATATTAAGTCGTCAATTGTTGTTTATTTTGTTAGTAAGAGGAATGGGAAGAATAAAGAGATTTACAATATTATAGCTACTGTATTATATACGTATGCAAATAGTTTCATTCACAATGGTACGATCGAGATAGGTATTTTTGAGAAAAAATATTAAAATTAGTAAGAAACTATACGAACTATGCCAACTATACTTAAAAGTTATAATGGTATTTAAGGATTGTAAATTGTTTCATTTTATTAAGGTATCTCACAACTTTAAAAAGAGATGATCGACCAATTTTGTGCACACGATATTTTATAAACTGTTGATATTTGTTATTATTCTAGTATATTTAAATGTCATCTTTGTCAGTTAAATGAAAATTTGCTTACAAATTTTATAATAATGAATTGAAATGAAGCAAAAAAACAAGCACGATAATCGCAAGGCAACGAAAAATGATTATTCACCGTGTGATGCGCTTTAAAAGTACAAGACCTAAAGAAAGGTAGAGGCTGAGAGTACGTAGACAGCACCAAATATACAAGAATATATGAAAACGTTGCCTAGATTAATTATAAATGTGACAAATTTGTGTAAGTGAGTTAAGTGGATTAATTAATGATACGTGAATGACAAGCATCTAGTAAAAATTTGCCTTATTATTATTCACAGATGAACATTTATAATGAATTTAAAAGAAATAGTTAACATAAAAACTATTTTTGGTTGAGTCATGCACGACAACCTGAAATGATAATTATAAAAAACAAAATATGTTTAAAATTTAAAAAAATATTAATTAATGACTTCCTTATGTTCCTGTACGTTTCTTGCTATCTGAAATGTTTTTTAAGGTGCTGCTTATTCAGTGTGTCTTACTACAAACTAATCAATGTTTCGTAATGCCTACTGACATTTTACCTTTTTAACTGATTCTCCTTTAGATCAAAAATATTGTACAGTTCACAAAAGAAAAAGAAAAATTTCAAAACTGACGTAAGCAACATAATTTCTGTTTATGTCAATGCGAATTAAAAAAAAAGCAAACAACGAAAATAAAGTAATGTTAAAATAAATAAATTGTAATATAAACGATAAACACTCGAGCTGGGATGAAGGTAAACTTGTAATTAGTTTTTATTTTTTATAAGCTATTTTAGATGTTTTATGGTTAGCTCTAATATAATGTACTTGCCCATGACTTAAATATACGTCTAATAATTTAACTTGTAATGATTACAACAATCTTCAAAATTCAAACTGTACTTTATTTATTTTACCTCCAAATTAATTTTTTTTTTAATTTTCTTTTAAGTTATATTTAGTGGTTCTGTGCAAAACTGACCTGTGGATCGATTTTTCGAATTTTTTTTTCGCTGTACTTGTAAAGCTGCAACATTTCCCGTACCTACAGTGTCAATTATTATGACAGTAGGTAAACTATTAGGAATATGCCTGTACCTCATGACATGGTGTTACATATATGACTACTAGAGGAAAAGTAGTACAGATCTTATAGGAGAAATTAAGTTTTTTTTTTTTTTTTTTTTTTTTTCGTGGTAAAAAAGGTGTTAAATACAAAAAGTTATTGGAATACAAATTATTAACAATATGAGAGTGAGGTTGTTGTTTTTTTTGATACGATGAAATCGTTTATTAAGGTGGTTCTTCACCTAACCCATTTACTTAAACTTACAGGGAAATTTGGAGGGATTGTTATTAAAGTTATAAGGCATCTTTCTTTAAAATTTCAAGTCCCTTTATCAGGCAAATTTTTGAAAACAAGTCAGTCAAAAAATGCACTTTTAACATGTGTTCTTATGTAGGTTACTTTTCCATACTACGATATCATGTAATATCTCATAAAGTAGACTTAAGATCGTAATAGAAAAAGTTTATAGTGAAAGAAGAACTTTTCAGCTTTCTAATAATATAACAAAAGTTTGGGCTAATCAGGGAAATAGTATACGATATTTAATCGTAAACGAAATGTTTGCCGTGTAAACTGCGGCAACGTCTGCTTGAGTAGGAGCGTACATGCCATTTTCAGAACCTTGCGTCAAAAAAAAATTTTTTTATAACTCTTACTCTGACTTTATTAGCTTGTTTATTTGTATGTAAATGCAATGATATTATAGTCAAGTGCCAGTAAAACATATTTTAGGTTGCAAATAATAAGCTAATCGAAAATTAGAAAACCACAGGGTCCCGTGTCGCTTTGATACGGCACCATCGTGAAGAACCACCTTAAGGCAGTAAACAGCGTTTCGAAAGTACGAAGTACAGGTAACCCTACATTGAGCTACTCGTTTCTTCTGCTGCTGGTGTCGCTGTTGCCCCTACTCAGAGGTAAACAAGACGCATGATATTAGGTTAAACTGCATTTCGCACCTTTGAAAAGATGTTTTTGGCCTTAATAAACGATTTCATCATATAAAAAGAATAAGAACCTAACTCTTAAGATGTTAAACAAAATATATACTCCGGAAACTTTTTGTGTTGAACACCCTTCACGAAAAAAAAAAAACTTAATTTTTTCCATAAGGTCTATACTACTTTTCTTCTCATTATCATCTATATATATATATATATATATATATATATATATATATATATATATATATATATATCGCCATGTCACGTGGTACAGGCATTTTCCCAATGGGGGTTCTGAGTCACCCCCAGCTCCCCCTGGTGTGAGGTGGTGGAAGAGCCGAAGAGACCAATTAGGTGGTGGGTGAGGAAGAGATGATGGTGAGAAAATTCGGCCAGCCCACGGTGGAGGAGCTTGTGCAGTGGTGAAGATCATTCGAGTGGTAACGTCAGGGCGCCTTGTGCTCCAGTTTCTGCCATGTCGAATGGTACCAAGAGACGACTCACTTCCTTTTTAACTGTGAATCATCAGCTCTCACGTCAGGATGGCCAAAGTGATGTAGGCTATACTGACAAATTTAGCGTATATCAGAGAAAGATTTTACTTATTTCCTTATTACTGTACCGTAAAATTGTAATAAAAAAATCATTATATTTCTGTAAATGGGAGATGTAAATTTTAATTTGCTCGTATCAAGAGTTCTCCAGAGTCAGTTTCAATAAAACATCGAAAGTGAATTTATCCTTAAGGGGCTGTTAGAGCGGTACAGCCATTCTCAAAAGTTAATTCAAATTAAAAATTAGTGTATTTTATGACTATTCTTGATAAATCATGCGAGCTATTTCATATCGTACAGCAGAAGATTACTAACAAGTGAGAAAATAAAAAATTAATACTTCAAAATCGAAATTATGCTCCATGTTTTATTTTTCATTTGCTGTATATAGATATACCAATAGCATTTTCGTAAAATTTTTAATTGAAGTATTTCTTAAACTGTGACGGCTTGCTTCCTCAAATTTGGATATGTTATTTTAATTGTTACTTACAATTACATACTAGTTTTTTGAAAGAATTGTAAAAATGTTTTCCAAGTTGTTGGTAAAAATGTACATTTCGCGACGACGTTCTAATAAGATTCTGTGTATAAGATACTAAGTTTGCTATTTTTTTTTCTCAAAAACTGTGACGCTACAATTCCTGAAATTTCAATATGTTGGTAACGTAATGAAAACAAACGCATTATAATTTTTCGAAGACTGTCGTAAGAAATTTTTTTTTCGCTCTAACCCCCTTAATTTAGCTGCAAGTTAAATCATTCATCTATAGTAAACAGACAGGCGTGCTGTTTAAGATACAAAATCCTGCCAACAGTGTAATTTTGACCACAGGTATATTTACTTAGTTCACTCTCCCGTGTTTTCGTCTGTAGCAGAAAGCTGAACGCTAAAACAGCAGAAATTTAAATGTCCTAGAACTAAACTTATTTTGCTTCATTCATATAACCATAAATATCAATACCTAATAACCTTGTAAATATAAGGGCATAGCTGAAATAGTCTTTTTTAGTTAAAAAACCCCAGCTTTGCTTATAATGCAATGATTTACAAAGACGAACGAAAATGATTGAATTTTTGAAGACTAGTTCCAAAAAATGTTAAGATCTTGGTTAACAAAGTACTATTATCTTCAAAAGCCAAGTATAAAATAATAAATTAAAATTTTCACACCTAAAAAATAATACACATTTATCAGACATAATCCAAATAATTTGGACGTCTGTATTTCAATTTTCAATTCATCGGATAAATCAAAATATAAAACACAGATTTCCACTCTACTTGAAGAGTGGCTAATACGACAACGCTTGTGTAGTGACTTTTCACTGTTCAGTACCAGGTGCATAATGAAGATCACACTTCTGTCTGACTTGCAGAAGCAATTATTAATTATTTTTGCAAAAACAGATCAAGTGTAAAGCAAATGTCTGTATTAAATTTTGTTCCAACCGATAAATTAAATTTAGATGACTTTAAATATCATTCCCAGACATTTACAGTATTTAAAATCTGCCTTATAAGTAGATGTATACTGTTTTTAAGGTTTTATAGGTGTTAATTTATTGTTATTATTATTATTATTATTATTATTATTATTATTATTATTATTATTATTATTCACTTATCCCATCCGATAAATTGAATTTGAGTGACTCCAAACACGATCTACAGACTTTCACAATATTTAAAGTCTGCCTGATAAATTTACACTTACGTAGGGCTGAAGGAGTCTTCTGATTCGTCGAAACTTTTTGATTCGGCAATCTTACGCGTGAGGAAGCATCTTCTCCCTAGTTTCATGAAACTGAGAATTGAGCCTCATAGCCTCACTTCAGAATTTAAGAATCCATGTAGATTTCCACGTGGATTTTCTACGTAGACTTTCATGTGGGTTAAGTACAGATTCTTCATGAGTTTACATGAATTTCACGTGAAAATCTATGTGGATTTTCTACATAGAGTTCAATTGTCTGTATGGAAATTCACATGGATCTTTCAAGTAGTAATTTTTATGAATTTTCCGTAAGAAAACTACTTATGTAGAATAATAAGTACACCCATTCATTACAACTTTAAAAATGTTAAGTGCTAAGACAGTTGCACTCCGCATTATGTATTCCGTCCATTAAAATTTATATTAAATATTCAATTAATATAGGTGGGCATGTTGACAATCCACTTATATTTAACGTAAACAATTTATGTCAAGTCCTGCATAAACAATCTATGTGGAATTTCAAATAGCAAATCCATGTCAGTGGTCTCGTTAAACATCCATGCAGATTTCTACGTAGGAAATTTATGCAATAATAAACGAATAAAAATCACTAAATTTTCTGTAAGAAAACATAAAAATAACTCCGTGGAAAATCCATGTGGGCTTCCAAATGGACAATTCAACTACACGTAGAAAAACCAAATAGATTTTCACGTGAAATCTATGTAAATTCACAATGCATCCACAATGAATCAATATGGAAGTCCACATAGAAAATTTATGTGGAAATCTACATGGATCTTTGAGATTCAGAGGAGAGCCTTTTAGTGAATATCGAGGGAGTGATGATACAATTTGGAGACCGCTCGAGATAAGTCGATCATTATTTAATGCTCATGGGAAGTTTTATCATATACACATATACTTATGTATATACAGATCGGGATTTATATACATACTAAATACTCTTTTCAATAATTGTTAATTCCATAAATATAATACAAATTTTAACAAAGCATCTGCATTAAAACTGTTGTATTTATGTTAGAATTATCTGACTATACTTATTTTAACTCGTAAGATCGATCGGTTTCACGTTATCCACCTAATAATACAAAAACTATTTTTTGTGTTGACATAATCAACATTCTTTGCACAAATAATGATTGCTTAAAAAATTATAGGTAAGGTATGATCAAAATGTTAGAGAAGCTTAAGTTTTTTCAAAAGTTTTTGTATTTTAAGGAGGCTCAACACCCATATATAGTCAAGATAACAGCAGTGGAAGTACGTGACCATAGAAAATGAATACGTAAGTAGCTGTATAGTTTAGAAAGAAATTATTTTTTCAATCACATGTACTTTATTTTATAAATTGAAATTTTAAGGTAAAAAAATACATTTTTATATTATATTCTTAGTTTTTTTAAAAGCAATTCAGCGAGTCACGCATTTCGCAGATGACGCTCTAACCATCATTTTTTCTTTGTGTCAGCTTCAGGGGGAAATATCTAAATAAAATTCGCATCAACCTTTATCTTTCTTACGTTTTATTGACAGAGCGTTATTTCAAATATAAGTCACTAGGTTTTTGATAATGCGTAAGGTGATTTGTGTAAGTTATAATGCAACTTCTGGTGGAAAAACGACCCCTCCCCGTAAGAGTCTATGCATAAGACGCTCACTTAAAACGTATTTTACTCAAAATTTTCCGCAGCAAACCATACCCTAATTTTGTACAATGATATAATGCATATTTATGAATCATAGATTTTAATTTCATCTGTTTTTAAAGTACTTCGATGTACGTGTTGAGCCTCTTTAAATCCCACTATAAAATACAAAACTTGACATTTTAAAATCGATTTCATGACTTTGCATGTCTAACGTTGTATTGTTTAAAACTGTTTTTGTTTTTCATTGTGTAGTTTAGTAAAAATTAATCTGATAAACTGTTGTATGAATTTTAAAAAAAGGATATTGTAATTTTACATTATAAATCTGTAAACGATTTGCAATTAATTTAATGATGTATTTTATATTATAACAAATAATGCTAAGGTAAGGTTATAATTTTTATTTAAAGGCGACATAAGTACAAGAAGGAAAAATCCACAATTCAATTAAAAATTTTTTGTTTTTTTTTGTTTTTTTGTTCAGCATGTACGATTTATGATCTCAAAAAGTTTGTTATTGATTACTGTTGTATAGAATGAATAGTTTGTGTAACTTTGCCTTCTACTTTTGTTAAAGATAGTTATTATGAAGTTTTCTACACTTTTACTCTATAATTTTCAGAATACTTTATTTTTACTGGTATTTTTTACGAACAAGTTTTTTTTCAAATAAAAATTTTATAATTGCAATTTGAAATTGTGACTATGTTCATTTAATAAGTACATCTTAAACATCAAATACTTGTAGAAACAAATGAACCAAGTATCATATTTTGCGTTAATATAAGAAAGAAACCTCTAATACGGCTTATGAATTATACTTTTGAACTCTGAACACTTTAATTTTCCTAAATATTTTATATAAGTGCTTAAAACATTCATTCTTTACTTCAACATTTATATGCTTCCATCATTGTTTATAAGGCCTGATAAAATCACTGAGTCATCGTATTTAAAACAATTAAAAAGTAAAAATGTAATTATAGGAAGGAGTAAAAATACAGCTTGGTAAAAGTTGTTTCAGTTGGGTGGAAGAGTCCTGTGATGTTGCTGTATTCCACGATTACTATGTATCACGTTATTTATATAGGGAAAATTACGACAAAAATTACAGAATCTTTCTGTCAATGTACTTAGGAAATACCTACAAAATTTTTTGTTGAGTGTTATCAATATTTTAGAACATTAGTATGACTAAATAACAGTAGTTTTCATCCACAATTAATTTTATAAATTAATTTTATTAATTTTATAGTTAAGTTTTTAAACTTGACATATGATAAATACGATTAAACTACTAGTCTTTTATCTCCCATTTTTCCCAGGAGTAGTAACTTAATATTTTATCTTGAGGCACTCACATTAATTTTGTGGCACATTTCTATCTTTAAAAATTTATAGCCAATACTTTCATCTTGAAAATTTCTTGTCAATGTACTAACCCAATTGTAACATTTTATTAAAAGTTAATTGTTAATTTAAAGTAGTACATAGTTTATAAAAAAATGTTTTTCTGATTTTAGAGACGTTTAATTATATTTTGATAGTAAGAAAAGTAGAAAAGAAAAGACATTTGTAGATCTAAGTTTTGAGTCATCAAATCTTCATTTTGTACTTTTCGTCTTCGAAAAACCATTGCTGGTTATCTTCAGCCAGTTTCTTCCAGTATCCTGTAAACATTTACAAAAGTAAAAGACAATCAAATGATACTTTAACAAAGTTAATAAGCTCTTTTTCTTAATAGTCTTGTCAAATCAGTATCTTACTTGTCAATAACTCATAATTTTCCTCAGTACCACCAAGTTCATGGGGCAGTACACCCATTGAAATCTTCTTTATTATCGTACGACCATCCCCCTGATGTACGTGCATGCGTTCCTTGAGCTTCTTACTCATAAACTGCTTAAACATGTTCAAAACTAAATTGACGTGAGTCGGAGCGTTTACATAGTCGATGGAGCGAATCCGAATGGGATAACTTTGCCAGAGATTGACAAGCCGACTTATTATCGTTGGAGTTATCTGTAGAGCATGTCCAAGCTGAACACCTGTCATGTCGTGTATCGCAACGATACCATATAGCGATGAGCTTACATGGTCACGTACGGCCAAATCCAATAGCATCATACTGACCTAAGTATGCATTTATGTAAAAATTAAGATACCATTTAATATGATGAAGAATTAATGAAGGAAAATCAATAGTCACAAGAGTACAGTCATAGTTAGAAGTACAGTTGTACACAGAGACAGATTGAAATGAATCAACCTTTCTCTAGAAATAAAATTTTCATGCCAGTCGCTTAGAAAGTAAATATTCCTAGCCAGTAGGGCATGGAAAGTCGCATACAACATACGATCCTAAGTTAATACGCCTCATTTGGTCCGTTTGTCATCCTTGGCTTTGCTTCGGAGAGACAATATTTGGACGATGCGAAACTTTTATTTTCCAGCCTGGCATCATTATATACTATTCAGTTTTATTAGCCAATATGATTGAAACATTATTTATTAACATATCAATGGGATAGTTGAATTGACGCATTCCATGTTTTAAGGAGATTTCAGCGCCCAAGTGTCAAAAAACTAGATGTATACTATTCAGAAGTGGAAATTTCGCTGAATTTTGTGATGCCGTTTTTTTATACCGGTCAAAATTTCGAGATATTCGAACTTGAAGTTTTCTCTTTTAACATGGCTTATACTTATTTACAAAATCACGTGTGAAATTTATAAGGGATAGAACATTCATATCTAAAATATTATATTGGCATTCCCGAGATCCAACCGAACAATTTTCTCGTTGAAAGTTTTCCAATAAGTTGATGATAAATGACTTTATTTTAAATACAAAGGTGCTCGGATTTTTACAGTGAAAAAAAGCACATATTAATAAACGTGGAGTAAAGTACTGACCGAGCACAGAGCCCATCTCTTCGATTTGATTAATGTGATACCAGCTGGAGCCTCCTTGAGTTAAATACACTGTCGGAAAAGATTATCATGATGACTTGAGGGTCAGTGACAAAGCACACGACCAGTAAGAGCTAATTTCGGGAGTACGAATGAAAACTCCAAAAAATCAGGTGTTAGTTTGAGTAACGTTTCGTTAGTCTTAACGCCAACCTCATCAGGCTCACTTTATTAGCAAAGAAAACAAAAACAAAAAACACAAAAATTTTTGTAAATTACATTTTAGGGCCACTGTTTGTAAATATTAATAATAGATACTCACGTCTATATCGGTAAGACGATCGTTACAGACTGTTGGTCACCTATATAAACAATAAATGTACGTTTCTTGCGAATATAGATAACGTATGTACGTATTTGAAAGATATTACTTATAAGAACTTTATATATGTTATTGAGAAATAAGGTATCCTCTTTTTTATTTATTGTTTGCTTAGCCGAGTGTACGTGTAGCATTTCTGATATTAATCTTTTTTGTCTATTTGGTTCATGATCTAGTATTTTGGTTTGAGAAAAATTAAAATTATGGTTGAATTCTTTCATGTGTGAAGCGACAACAAGTTCATCTTTCTTTGTATCCCTTACAACCCGTTATTTTTCAAATTTTGTTCAAAAAATTTGAAAAAATCAAATACACAATTTTACCCTACTATTCAACACAAATTGGACTGTGTTATCATTCTTGGAAAGGATAAAATTGATAAGCTCGATCAAACCAATGTCGTGTATCATTTCTCTTGCGATTCTTGCTCTACATCATATGTAGGTGAGACAAAGAGAGCATTGAAAAAACGGCTAAACGAACACAAAAGTACAAAGAAAGATGAACTTGTTGTCGCTTCACGCATGAAAGAATTCAACCATAATTTTAATTTTTCTCAAACCAAAATACTAGATCATAAACCAAATAGACAAAAAAGATTAATATCAGAAATGCTACACGTACACTCGACTAAGCAAACAATATATAAAAAGAGGATACCTTATTTCTTAATAACATATATAGTTCTTATAAGTAATATCTTTTAAATACGTACACACGTTATCTATATTCGCAAGAAACGTACATTTATTTTTTATATGTATATGTAGAAATACATACATGTTTGACACTTACGTTACTCGTTTAAGGTGACCAACAGTCTGTAACGATCGTCTTAACGATATAGACGTGAGTATCTATTATTAATATTTATAAACAGTGGCGCTAAAATGTAATTTACAAAGATTTTTGTGTTTTTTGTTTTTGTTTTCTTTGTTAATAAAGTGAGCCTGATGAGGTTGGCGTTAAGACTAACGAAACTTTGCTCAAACTAACACCTGATTTTTTGGAGTTTTCATTCGTACTTCCGAAATTAGCTCTTACTGATCGTGTGCTTAGGCACTGACCCTTAAGTCATCATGGAAACTATTGAGAGCAGAACGACATGTTCAACAAACGATATAAGGAAAAGATTATCACTATTCCAGTCTGTTTAGTAACTGCTCATAAATATAGATTTAAATACGAGCAAATTCATAGTTAACCAATGGAGAGTTTATAAATGATTATAAAAAGGCTAGGAACAAAAATAAATAAATGTTTACTCGATCAAAGCCCTTTGTAAAAAGAATTTATAAAAGTATAAATCATTGCTCTAACGTAAGTAATACAATTAAAAAACAATGACATTTAACGCTTGGAAAGATTAAATACAAGATGCAACAAACATTTTTGTTCATAAATACATGTGCATGTATACATTGAGTACATCATACATCGAAAAAAAAGGATATTATTTTTTGAAATCATATTTGAGTAATTGAGGACCCGGATCGAATAACTCGCCCGACGCTCGAAACAGAATTTAAGTTCGCGACCAAGGGGCCGATTTTCAAAAGTCCTTAAATCGCTTTTAAAAAAATACTAGCTTATAGACAGTAAAAAGCCGCATCTTTTTTTCAAATATTTTTTTTATCCGGTTAATACTTTTCGAGAAAAAAAATAAATACCGTACTTTCTGAAAACTCAAATCCAATGGATTTTAAAAACATATATCGCTGTTTCTCAGCCAATTATTATCGAAATCGTTTGAAACTTGGTATGGGATCGGGGAATACCTTAGCGTTGCTAATAAGCTAAATAGAATTCGTTTTAATTGTCATGAATTATAAATATTTAATGACAACGTGGTAGTGCAATAATTTCCAAACTTATGAACTTTAACGAAAAAAAGTATGCGGGAAAGTTTCAGCTTGACAAAACTTCCAGCGACAAAGTTGTTCCTTAAGACTCGAAGAAGTTTTCCTTAAAGTTTCAACTCGATTATTCAAGAAACAGCTGAGATACATAACTTTTTGTAACTACGTGCACAGCTGGTAGTAACTGCTCCACGTTGGCTGTGAACCAGCTCCTGCATCAGGTTAGGTCGTCTGCTGCATACTGGTGACAGCTTTTCGCCTGCCGTTGGTCATACGTGCATTGTTTACACTTTATCCATGAGACAGGAGCTGGATGTGTCGATTGAGCTTATAAGAGGATTGCTATTCACTATCTAGAAACGTTTAGATTATTATACAAGTGAAAAATGTCGAGCAATCAGTATTCTGAAGGAAGTAGAAAAAGAAAAAGAAACGAAGGTGATTGGGAGTTTAATAAAAGGAAACGTGCAAGGAATGAAGTGAGTTTTTCTGTTAACTCTTTCATGAATATCGTATTTATAGTGATATCAGTAATTTGACGTGAGATTTATATTATTTTATAGGGAAAAGAGTTTACGCCACGAGCAAAAAAAGTTATTCCAGAAAAAGTATTTCAACCTGTTGATTATTGTTGCACAAAAAAATGTTATCTAAACATTAAAGAACGTGAATATACCTAAGAATTTACAAATAAGCAAATATGTCAGAATAATTTACTATCCAAATAGCTGTATAAATGTTTATACTGCTTATACAGGTGAATCAAAAGAGTATAGGATAGAATCTCAAGTAACATTCGATGATTTAATCAAAACTAAACTAGCAGAAGCGGTTGGACTTTGCAAAGAAAAATTACAAGATGTAAAATCGCTGATGCAGTATTTAAGTAGTGAAGGGCAGGAGATTTACAATAATTTTTTTTCGAAAAGCTGTGATAAAAACTAAAAAAGAAACAATAAAAAAAGAGTTGACTAAGACAAAACTTATAAATAAAGAAACTGTTAAATCAAAAGCGGTAGTTAAAAAAGACACAAAAGAATGTTTATTAAAATAAACGGATTCCGAATAGAAAAATGTATAAGTTTGATTTAAGAAATATTTTATATGCATCACATGTATATACGTACTTCGAATTGTGTAAATATAAAGTGATACTACAAAACTATTTGATATTAATTCAATATAAATATCCTGCCCCCGTCTCATGGATAAAGTGTAAACAATGCACGTATGACCGACGGCAGGCAAAAAGCTGTCACCAGTATGCAGCAGACGACCTAACCTGATGCAGGAGCTGGTCCACAGCTGACGTGGCGCAGTTACTACCAGCTGTGCACGTAGTTACAAAAAGTTCTGTATCTTAGCTGTTTCTTGAATAATCGAGTTGAAACTTTGAGGAAAACTTCTTCGAGTCTTAAGGAACAACTTTGTCACTGGAAGTTTTGTCAAGCTGAAACTTCCCCGCATACTTTTTTTCGTTAAAGTTTACAAGTTTGGAAATTATTGCACTACCACATTGTCATTAAATATTTATAATTCATGACAATTAAAACGAATTCTATTCAGCTTTTCAGCAACACTAAGGTATTCCCCGATCCCATACCAAGTTTCAAACGATTTCGATAATAATTAGCTGAGAAACAGCGATATATGTTTTTAAAATCCATTCGATTTGAGTTTTCAGAAAGTACGGTATTTATTTTTTTTCTCGAAAAGTATTAACCAGATAAAAAATTTACACGAACAAAAAAGATGCGACTTTTTACTGTCTATAAGCTAGTATTTTTTTAAAAGCGATTTAAGGACTTTTGAAAATCAGCCCCTTGGTTGCGAACTTAAATTCCGTTTCGAGCGTCGGGCGAGTTATTCGATCCGGGTCCTCAATTATATTCAATTATTCCTAAAATTTTAGTTGGTGCCAATCACGAAGAATACATTCTTATGTATCTTACTAATATATAAAGCAAAGTCGCTAAAACTGTTGTAACCGCTAACCGCAAAAACTACTGAACCGATTTGGCTGAAATTTTGCATACTGATTCATGATAATTCCAAAATGTTTTCACAAATTTTTTTCTTAAAAAGTTAATAACAATAGCGATAAACAATCTCAAAGTTTTGCTAAAATTAGGTAGTTTTGCGCTTTAGTTCACTAGGATCCGCTAAGTGGCGTCGGGGTAAAATTGAAGCCACGCGCAATCAAAGATAGTGAAGAGTGGTTATAAGATGCCGCATCGAGATGTCGATGGTCGTAGCTGTTTATCGGCAGTACACAAAGCACAGAGGTGTTAGTTGTGCAGCTGGGCATCCAGGCTATGGATGACACTCTTTTTTTATGGGTTAGTGAAAAAAATCGGTTTTTACCCCGGATCACGGAAATAACCGAGTGCCACGGAAAAATAGGCGTTTGGAACGTCAACGTCAACGACTCCAACGGAGCATTAAAAGACGCGTCTTGCTAGAGCACAACCTGCTCCAATATTTCAGAGCTTTGTGGCCGTTTAACCATCTGGCCTCGTGCCGTCGAACAATTTTCTACTTTAAATGCAAGCCAGGGAAGACAGCCCTGAAAAGTACGAGCAGCCACAACGGCTGCCTTCTTCGTGACCATCCTGAGGGCATACCTACAGAGAAGGTATTCTCCAGGCCCACTTTCTCGACTGATGACGTTCAGCGGTTGGTTATCCGGGAAACGGCCCGAAGACGAGATATTCTTTGGTCAGTGGCGTACCTCCCTCCATCATGGTCTCCGTACACAGAGACTTCGAGGGTAAGAGTCCAGATACCCGCAACCAACTTTCCATCATCAAGAATATGGATAAGGAATAGCTAGAAGTTTCACTACTGGCCCTTTTCAGGGCCACTTTAAGTATTAACGTTCCCTACTTAACCATAAATCTCATCGGTTCTTTTAAGGGCCACCTAAATTTTAACTATCTCGTCAACAAATGTATTTGTACTACCAATTACGAAAACAATTTTTCGACTAAAAAACTATGTAAAGCCGGCCACTATTAAACCAAGTCAGTCATTTACTGGCAGATGTCACGAGCGGAGTTGTTCGTCACAAGGATGGGAAACCAGGAATCATCGACCCTCTCCAAGTCCAACGGGCAAGCATCACGAATAGTAGGATAGAATTAGCTTTTTGAAAAATTAAATTGCTATTGAATCATAGTGGTAGTTATTCTGTTTCTGAACAATCTAAATAGTTTTAGACTTTAAATTCTGTCAGATAATGGCCCAAAAAAATGGTAAATGTGGTCAAAAATGGTTTTTCGCGTCTAGAAAAAAACTGGAGAGTAGGAAAAAAAAGTTGTGATGTTAAAAAAGGTGCGAAATCTCAAGACGAAGAAAATGAGCTCCAGGAGAATAAAATTGGCACATCCGTTTTTTCGCAATTTGCCAAAAAGTGCTCTTTTGGACCGTTTTTTTAAAAATCTAAAACTAACATTCATTTGAGTATTAAGACTTGAAAATTGAATTCAAGGTAGATCTTGTGCCCCTTCACATACACACTAACTTTCAATAATATCGGTTGTAAACTTTTTGCAAACCGCTGAAAGAAGCAAAAAATGGTCCCTCCGCAAAAAAGTTGGATATGGCTGGTTTTTCAACATATTGCCATTTTTCAAATGGCATAGAACTAGTTGAGAATTATTCTACAACCTACCAAAACGTCGTACTGTTCGATATTCCAGAAGTACGCAAAAAATCGATGTCAAAAAGCAGCTATTTTCCGTGGATGCGGCGGCGCGGCGAGCCGCCGACGTAGGCCATACCCCCTCTCTGCATCATAGCTGTGGAGTTTGCGAGATATATTACAACCTAATAAAGTTGAAAAAAATAGCATTCAGGGCTCACAAAAGTCTTAACTATGCCAAAAGTTGCAAGAAGTCGAATTGGAAGGAAAACTTTAAATGCATCTAATGAATACACTTTTAGGCAACAAGAAAGTCACGTTGAACATTTATCGAGATTAAAGCAGCATCAAAATCGATAAATAAAGAATTCATCAAGTGAGGGATCAGCTTTTCACTGTAACCCTCATAGTCATCTCTTGAATCTTCCAGATTCTTAAATGGGCATAGTATGTATTTGTATTTTTGTGGCGATAAAAAATGTAGAGATTAGGCTCCAGGACTTTGATACTGTCGTAATGTAGTTGTGAGATAAAAGAAAAAAACTTTTTTTAATAGATTTTTTGTGAGTTTTAAATCTTCACAGTTTTAAAAAATAGCCCTAATTGTAATTATACGGGAGAAACTGCAAACCAACGGCCTTTTCGGGCCAACGATTATTTTATGGCTTAAGGAATGCACGGTACTTTTCAGTATAGTTATATTTTTCTCACTTTTTACATCTTTTTACTTTCACTTGACCAAATAAACTGTATGGATTCCAAACAAACATGATTTTAATAAGAAGATTTTTGTTCTGAGAAGTATCCGAAATAGATGTAAAATTTTTAACTGAAAACGTTTTACATTACATGTCAACACACTGCGGTGTTCCATTTAGTGATTCTCGGACGAAGCCGAGACGGGGGGCGCTAGTATTTATATATGAGGAAGTTCACAAAAAATATCCCGTTTTTGTCCCCCATTTTAATTAAAAAAATTTTTTCGAGGCACACCTTCGAGATTATAGGGCTTATTTTACTCGTAATCCGATGTGCTATCAGGAAAAAATTTTGAATAAGGATTTTATTTAGAGTGACAACCTTTTTCCGTGTTTTACATTTTAAAATTGAATCTATAGCTATCGTATGTATGGATATAGTTTTAACATATAAATCACGGAAAAAGGGTGTCACCCTCACTAAACCTCGTGTTAAAAATTTTTCTTCATAGTTCACGGCATTAAGAGTAAAATGAGCCCTATTTCGAAGGTATGTCTTAAAAAAAAATTTTTTATTAAAATGAAGGACAAAAACGAGATATTTTCTGTGGATTTCGTCATATACATGGTATATATATATTAATATATTCATATAGTATTCATACATTCATAAATTAACTTACGCACACGCACGCGTGCGAGCGCATATGTATACACAATATTTTCACTTTGTTTATGGTTAGTTACAGTCAAGTCGACTAATATATTTCACTAATATTGAGACTTTTGATCTGAGCTGAATAGAGAGATTACACTATATTTAGTTTTTTATACCATGATTATAGTTGCAAAGAAAGTACAAAAGTATGAAATACTTGATCATAATTCTGCAATAATAATAAAATATATGGTTTTAACTTACCTTCAAAAAATCCGACAGTTTATGTTTTTTGGGATCGTGTACGCAAGCTCGTACAATAAGAATCAATCTACCCTCTTCGTTGACTTGTCGTAAGGGCAGAAAAATGCTGAAATTGTCAATAATTTAAAAAAAATTTTTAACTTATTTGTCATTTGATGTATCAATTACATTTAATTCACAATATACTGCATCCAAGATCAAGGAGCTCCTGCAATTCTGGAAAAAACGGATCCCTGTTGGCAAACCATTCGAGTGATACTGCTCTCTGCTCGTGATACTTTCTTAATTTGAGCTTCGCTTTGTCAACGTCAAATTTGCAGCTACGCAAAAACCGTACGATAAAAAATTCATCTGTAAGCAATAAAATAAGAGGTCAATAAATTGTGCAAGCACTATATACACATGGAAACGTCTTTTCTGCATATCTTTATGTAAATTTGACAAAAGATAATGTCTTATGATGCACGAAAATTTTCTTTTTCAAGAAAAATAATTAACTTATACGAGTATTTAATAATTTAAGAATAAAAATGTAATCATGCATCTGACCGATAAATAAATAACAGATTACCTTGTCTTCTGTAGTCAAGGCTAAGTGGGTAATTATTATTTTTGCACATTATATTAAAAAGAAAAGACCGTCCCAAATAAATTCTATTTGCCTTTATTATGATATTGAAAATTTCGCAATTCCTACGTTGAAACTTAGTGTAACTTAGTCTAGTTAAGTGTATTAGAGGGAGCTCAAAACAATTAAACAGTTTTCTTACAGTTTATTTTCTATTTGTTTTTATTTATGTCTATCTCATCAGCTAAAGAATATCCGTCAAATATGTATACATCTCTTTGCTAAAGACATACATTTTGATAGACTTATTTTTAAAATTCAAATTTATCCTCAAACATAAAAATTTTTTTTTGAAGTTGAACAAATTAACTTTACTTTTAATATTTAAAATTATTTGTTACGCATGTCTTATTCTAAGTTTTATCGGGTTTTTCATTCAACAGATAAGAAATTTTTGACAAGTATCACTAAAAAAAGTTACAACAGAAAAAATATAGAACTTTTTTTACTAATACTAGTCTAATTTTTCAAAAACATAGTTGTAAAAATTTTTTCAAAAAGTATGAAACTCCGACATTCGAAAGGAAACATAATTTTTGCGATCTGCCATATATCATTAAAAATACTATTGTTTATGTACGACAATTTTAGTACAACCTGTCCTTGTATGCAGATCATCGTTACTTTTCACCCAATTTAGAACTTGCTCTATGCACTTATCGCGTTCCACATCAAACTCATTTAAGTAAGCCGCGGCAAAATCCTTCTGCTGCTTTGTCAGCTCCAATAGATGATCCATATTTTCTTCTGACATTACGTTAAATACTCCGTATGTATCAAACAGTTATTTGTTTACATTTGGCCTGTTATTAAGGCAAGGTTTTGAATAAAAAATTTGCCTTGACTAACGAACTATCTCTGAAAATAGGTGTTTGTACGTTAATACATTTGATCGTTATTGTATTAATTAAGCTATTCTATTTCACAAAAACAGGCTAAGTTTATAACTCAACTACAGCACTCACAAACAATCATAATGTATCACGATCATTTTAGAACTGTGCGATTATCCCAGCTCTGACACTTACCAATGCTGATATGGCTGAAGTCATATACATCATGTACACGACGTATTGCGACAAGAGCGCCTGCATACAGGAAACTCTTAAAACAGGCATAGTATTTGCGTGTATACCATTAACTGATAAAACAGTGGATGATGTTGAGTTTTTGCTCCTTAAAGAAGTACCTATAACGTCTTATCTGTTTAGTAGAGTTCACTCCTGGGCCATTGAAACATTGTGGTGTTGTATTCGCTCCTAGATCATTAAAACGTACTGTTGAGTTTGCTCCTGTGTAGGAAAGTGTCGTAGTTTAGCTAAGAAAATAAAAAGTTCTGAATAAATTAATGTAGGGAATCCATCGCCACTAACCAATCAAACTTTTCTTGAATTTAAAATGTATCATACATTAAATTTTTGTATGTTATCGAAAAAATTTTTAAGTTAATGTATCGATACTAGTTTTTAAGATATTTGAGTTTGAAGTATATTTTTTAACATGAGCTGTAATATATTACAGCAATAACAGCTTTATGGATAAGTATTTTAATAGAATGTTTTACACATCAAACCCTAACTTGTTCCAGTTCTTTGAATAATTGAAGGAAGTTCAAATGGAAGTTTACATTAAAATGGGTTGTAACAAAATAACTATTAAAAGTTTTACAAAAAAAAATTTTTTTTACAAGTAAAAAAGATTCAAAATGGTTGTTCTACACAATATGAATTATATGTTAAGGCAGTTTCGAAAAAATGTTTATCATAAAAATCCTTTTGAGTACTTTAATTCAACAAATAAACTACTAATCATCTAATTTATTCAACAATATGCTTAAATGATTCTACGAGCGTCTTCTCAGAAATAATAGAAAATACAATAAGAAAATAATAAAACTATTGTACTAAAGACGTTCATTACAGACAGCGTTTTCTTCCTGAAATTTTAACAGTATGTTCGTAATAATGTTAAAAAGTCACATGTAAAATTTGAGACCGTTTTACAGCACCATTTTTCAGATATTAAATGTTGAAGAAACTTAAATACAACACGTAATATTATGGCAGAGTCACATAAAAAATGGAATTTATATGAAAATGGTCTATAGAATTCGGCTAATTTTATTTTGTATGACACAGTACTCTGGAACAAATATTATACTAAATTTTTAGAGGGATCAACTATAGTAATTTTTTCAAGAAAATAAAAGATAACAGGTCTATGTGCTTGTATGTAGGTACACTCAGAGAAATTTTTTTATAAATTTTATCATAAATGCCCATAAAAATTACCGTGCGGTACGGTAAACGTGGGACTAGGTCGTCCCTCCGGACTTTTTACCTAACCTTATCAATTTTTACCGTTACGCCCAGTAAAAATCATCGGGCGCCCAACAAAAATTCCCCTCACGACTCACGAGCCAAAGTTCACTGTAGGTAAAACAGAGACCGTAGTTAAATTGCATTGTATTTAAAGCAATAAAATTATTATAGTATAATACATTCTTTATTATAGTATATACATTCTTTAAAAAAATTATGTTTATCGGACAGTCCGCTTGCAATGTCAAATAAGTTTAGCTTAAAAATCTTTACATAAATTTAATTGATACATTTTAATTATTGTAAAGAAATATTTATTTATACTGGTACAATATCTAACCGGTTACATTGATAAAAAAAAAAAAAAAAAAAAAAATGACAACAGTGATAGCGTACTACAATCAAGTAGTTAAAAAAAAAACATTTTTTGCCGCATCTTGTACTGGCAACAAATACGTTAACTGTGGTCTTTGTTTTACCTACAGTGAACTTTGGCTCGTTAGTTGTGAGGGGAATTGTTGTTGGGCGTCCGATGATTTTTACTGGGCGTAACGGTAAAAATTGATAAGGTTATGTAAAAAGTCCGGAGTGACGACCTAGTCTCACGTTTACCATTCGGTACGGTAATTTTTATGGGCATTTACGATAAAATTTATAAAAAATTTCTCTCAGTGTATACTAGTTTATGCAAAACAGTTGGCAGAAGCACCATGAACTGAAAAAGGTAAGGCACAGTAATCTCAGAATAGAAAGGTAAAAACGCTGTGTATACGAATGTTACCGTTGTTAATAAATGAACTTGCATGACTGCATATTTATGACACTTCTCAAAGAGAATCAACTTTTCCGAAGATATTTTAACTAGTTTAACTTTTGTCAATGTCCATCATACAATTTACCTAAAATAGATTATCAACAAGCACGTATTATTTTTGGAGTTTGTTTTATTTTATCTCTAGAGTATAAATATTTTAAAATAACATTTGCATGTTCATATTGATATCATTGACATGTTGTAATTTTTTAGAATTTCTCCATGGAGATATAGCCAAAAATAAACAAAAATCTTTTTATAATATTTATAGATCGACCAATCCTTACTGTTTGTGCACCTCCATATTTTCGTTGCTCTTTTAAAAACCCGTCAAAATTTTTATTTTCTTGGATTTCAGCATTCCCTTTAAGATATGCCATTTTTTATATTTTTTGAAGCTTATGTTTTAACAAAAACATTAAAAAATCATTCATGTACGTCTGTACTAACTTTCTTAACATGCTAAGTGTTTTTTTTTTTCCTTTATTTTATCTTTATTCTACAAAAATATTACTTAAAACTAAGAAAATCAAAATCATATTTTATAACTGTCATGCTTTTATACACCTCTCTAATTTTGTATTAATTTTCTTTGTTAAAAACCGTAATAAAATTAGTTGCATTCATGATCACTGTCATAATCATCACATTGTCACTATTATATATTAGTCATTTTAACTACGAAAGTTTGTTTCATTCTTCTGTAATCATTAAATTGCCTACTTGATTGGAAGCTCTTACGTATGTATTGGTGCCGTATAAAGAAATAGAGTTCTTTTACCACCCTTCTAAAAAAAGGAAGACTAGCAGTGAACAAAACTTACCCGATTGACAATTCTTTTTTAATTATTAATTTTTGGATAGTTTTTGTTTTTCTTTATATACAGACATATGCACTGTTGATGATGCTAACAGTCTAGAATATGGTCAACTTTCACAGAGGGGATTGATCATATGGACGAAAAAGATAAAAACTTATTAGTAAGTTGAAGATAGGAGATTGCGATAAACTTTTCTTTAGAACTTAGTATTATGCTTTTTACCAAATGATCATTCTATTTTTAATTAGTGACAGCAAAAGACATTAGCTAGATTGTTACATCGAGGATTATCATGTCAGCATAGGTAATTAATATGTATATATGATGTTGTGTAAGCGCTAGAACGCCTATAATGTTCTTTAATTTAAAATCTTATATTTCCATTGATAGAGAGTTTAAAGAATCTTCTCGAGACTTTTCATGTACTCATGCGTAACACCTCGTGAGTCAAACTTTTTTCTTATACTTAATGCCATAATCACTATGTGGTAGTGGAAAAGCTGTAATCAAAAGCTTTTCTGCATTGCAAACTAAGACAAAACTTCCAGGTGATATCAATAAAAAAACTAGTAACTGTAGATACGTAATTCTTTTACAAATTGGACACTTTTTTCACCGTTACTTTTTTTTATTTAACTAAAAATTTTATTATGGTTTCTATATCGAAAAAAATATACCTATTCGAAGATTTTTTTTTTTAAGTAGAAGCTTTGCAAAGCATAACGTGTCATTATTCAACTAATGATGAGTATGATAAGGAATAACAAATATTGTCAGAACAATTTCAAAAAACTTCAACAATAAAAGGCACTTTACAATTCTACTGCATGACACCGATCTCTCTTCAGAGACTAGAAGCAAAAACTTTTTTGATTAAATGATAAAACAATAATTGTAAAAATGTTTAAATAGACATTAAGTTGATTATAAGTCATGTTTCTAAATAAAAATGAATAAATTTTTTCATTTACTAACATGTAATGTCGGTAAACTAAAAACTACCAATAAATTTTCCCCTACTCATTCCCTAGGAATGTTGTTTTGAAAGCACTTGAGCAAGGACCAAAGTGCATTTGATAAGAGGTGAATCGCCTACAAGTTACTGAGACCTGCAGTACAATGATGATTTATGTACATGCACGCTAGCCTATGTTGACCAGAAATGCAAAACAAAATATTTTTCTATAACCGTAGATACAAAAGTTTAACTGGGAACAGTTAAACTGAAATATTAAATGCAGATATAATTTAAGATTAACATAAAGTTAAACATTAGGATAGCTTAGAATTCATACATAGAAATAAGCGAAAATATTATTAAAAGCCAGAATTGTCACAAACAACCAGTACACACTACACCACTAGCAAACAACTACATTACATACTAACTATAACAAACCTGGTACACAACATAAGTAACCTTCAAGGGATTACCCAGTTTTTACCATTCAAGTTCGCAAGCTCATGATTTACAGAGTAATTTTATTTTTGCATCGCAATAATAATTTCATAAACATACTGCAATAGTCTAATTTGTCATCTAGTTGATTGCTAACACTTTTTTCCAAATGTAAAGGAAAACGGAAAGTAACCCTTCCCCTTTCCTTGACTTGGAGAGAGAGTCCGTACGCCTGCCTCCAATAGGGGTAACAGAGTTTCTGATTCCCAAGGGTACCACGAGACGACTTCCTCTCTAACTACTAGCAGCAGAAAAACATGTTGACTAAAAGTCTACCAAAATTCCGTATTATTTTTGTAACATAATAAACATTTTGTAACATTAATACAATTATTGTTATTACTATTATTATTATTATTATTATTATTATTATTATTATTCTTATTATAAATAACACCACTAATATTATAATTATAAGTTATTACGGCAGTAGCCACCATTTTGGCGTTAAGTAGTAGTATTAATTAATAAATCACCAATCGTTTGTTCACCCGAGCATCAATCGAATTGTCAAGCGATTTTCACCGCTCTTTTTGCAACGAGTTTAGTTGAACAAACGACCGGCGTTTAGCATTTGTAAAAATTAATAATAGCCTGTCATAATGTTAAGGTGAAATTGTATTAAAATCCTGTCAACTTCGTATGTAAAAGGGAAAGAAAGAGCATGAGCAAGTGAATCTCCTACCCTTCTCTTAGCGCAAAGAGGAGAGTGAACCGGATGTGGGAAGTGCCAATTTCTGAGTGGCTATACTAGAGCAGTTCTAGCCAATGGAATTTTAGGCTATTGTCGTTTTTGCAAGATTTTCCTCCAGCAAGCTCTCTTTTGTTGTTATCGAACCAGCGCGTCACCGAGGTCCACTACTCCTTATAAAAAGGCCCAGAGACTCTCTTAATTAGGACCCTTCGAACGGTAGACTGAGTAGTAAGAGTCCGCCTCTGCTACCTCCCAGTCTACCACGAGGTAAGGACTCAGTTAATTTTTGTTTTTCACCCTCGAACGGTTGACTGAATAGTTAGAGTCCGCCTCTACTATCACTCAGTCCTCCATGAGCGTGTAGCAAAAACCTCTTTACTTACCTCGGCTCGTACTGGTTCACCGTGTACTCCAGTTATATTTAAATAAAAGTAAGTGTGAAAGTTATAACTTTTTAGTATTCTTTCTTTTCCGTTTTTAATCTTTTTCGGATGGGTCTATATCTAAGTTGTTTACGGGCGCACCAATATCTGCCACGGTATTGGTACGCTAAGATCCTTGAAAATTATTTAAATTGATTACGCGCGCACCAATATCCGCCACAGTATTGGTACCCGTGGCTCCTTGAAAATTGTTAAGTTATTTTTTATGCACGCCACTATCCGCCACGGTAGTGGTACTATCGGAGCAAGAACTAACAGAATTAAAGCGAAAATCGGTACTCGTGACGGTATTAATACATCCGAGCCCGGTCGCGAGAAACAAAACTTATTCCCGTAACGGTGCAGGCATCGTCTAGATTGCGGACGAAATACTCTTCGGTACACCGCTCTGGATAAAATCGACTAACTTTAGGCACACCGCGCGCAACTTAAATGCATCGGGATATTCCTTGCATAATAATCGCTTCAAGTTGTGTTAAAACAGTCGTAGCTCCTTTGCAAATATCGTGTCGTTAGTTAGAACTGTCCCTTTAGCTCCGTGTCCCATTAACGTGCCCAGCGTGTGTCCCGAGTTATTAAGCGAAAGCTTAGACTCGAATAGTACGTCGCGCCGACTTGGTTGGCAGCACTATCGGCAGCTGCCAGAGCAGGTCAACAGCTGAGATGACGACTGTACAGATATAATACACAATGCGTCAATTTTACGATCTCATATTAGTTGTTTACATCGAACTAAGGTAAAAGCACCAGTACGTGAACACTTCCTAAAATTGCACCAGTAGATTGAACAGCTTGAATAAACTGTTTTCAATTTAAGTGGACAAAAAAAAAAAATTTTCTGGTATCCTTTGATCGTTCTTTAGATAAAACAAAATTTGTATTTCAGTAAGTCTTTATACTCAACGAGAAAAAAATTATTTATTCGTGCAACTTGTATGAGGTGGCTTGTGAGACTATTCAGGTACTGGTACCATTAGGTTTTACCTATGCCCAGTACTCGAACACATAAAAACGATTGAAATCCCTGTTAATCAATAATAATAGTATGTCAAGCCAGTCGTTATTGTTTTCATAATATGTTACCAATGAAATTAAAAAGAAATTTTTCGATTTGGTTATTTGCAATACATAATAAAAATAGAAATCAGTAGAAGGCAGCTAACATAACCTCTCTCCCATTTAATTAACATGGGATGTTCAAGTACTCGGTCAAAAATACGTATCGGTACCAATACCTGAACAGGCTGTTCATCTACTGGGTCATTGGTAAGAAAACTTTAAAATTAATTTATTAATTGTACACATGACCTAGAAAAACTTTTTTGTTTTTTTTTTTTAAAGGAAAAAATATAAACTTACTGGCGCAATGACTGTTTTGTTGTTATGCAAATCAGAAATTCAATAAAAATGAGAAAACAAAGACTTTATGGAAAAAGTGTTCACGTACTGGTGCTTTTACTTTAAAGGCGAAGGGTTTTTGCATTCGCTAACATTTACGTCCCGAGCGAAGCGAGGGTCGTTGGTTAACGAATGCACAAAAACCCCGAGCAAAAAAAATACATGATCAAATAAAGAAAATAGTTTTATTTTGTACTATTTAACATGTTACATATCATTAATTTATATTGATTCATTTGGAAATTTTTCTCCATTCAATTGAATTGACTTAATTTACAGTACTATATTTATATCTTAATAATTTCTTTTACATATCTTATCATATATGTTAAAAGTATTAAAAAAATTTTAAACATGAGTATTGTTACGTACAATATGCTGGGCATATCATACTGATTCACCCTAGTAACGACAAGCCTACGCTAGTAAAGGACACCAATAAGGGGAACGAGCTTATGTAAGGCCCTGCGAGAGACGAATCGGGGCACTCGAGCGTCTTTTAGGCAAGAGACCGAACGATAAGTAGAAAACACCGCGCGAAACACCCGTAGCACCAAAACTGTTACGTAGGATAAAGAAGCTGGTAAGGAAGTGCGTCATGAAAAGAACTCAACTCGTTGGTCAATTATTTACTTATTAGCTTTTTTAAGGCAGGGGTATCAGGCGTGTGTGTGTTTCGCGTGGTGTTTTCTACTTATCGTTCGGTCTCTTGCCTAAAAGACGCTCGAGTGCCCCGATTCGTCTTTCGCAGGGCTTTATATAAGCTTGTTCCCCTTATTGGTGTCCTTTACTAGCGTAGGCTTGCCATTACTAGAGTGAATCAGTATGATATGCCCAGCATATCGTACGTAACAGTATTCTCACAGTTACAATAATAATTATTAATGTTTCCATTAATGGTACAATTTTCAAAAATAATATGAGAATCTTTATTAAAACTGAGTGCACTTGAACTACAGCATTAATTGCAGTAGTGCTACTTCTACCAGTGTTAACTCTCTTTCTCTACAGATGGCGCACTGACATGGAGGAAAGAAATATGAAAATATCTAGGAAAGGAACAAAGACTTTCGACGCATGGAAACAGGGAGGGAAGTCGAAGTTTCGACCCAAGTAGGAAGAAAAATTTATTAGTTAAAATTATGTTCTAGTATTGTTATAAAAATATACATTTATACTTTCAAGTACAATTTTTAATCTTTTCATGATTGTTCGTCCTTTTACAGCACATAAATTTTTATCACGGTATTTGGCACACTCATACTTGATTAAAACCTACTCTATGTACAAATCTACCAAAAGAAAATAAGACTACTCTTTGAAGTGTAAGTCACAGAAACAGTTTGTCATAATTTTTACAAAGATACTTATCGATCAATTTTACTAATATATAAAGCCGCTAAAACCGTTGTAATCGCTAACCACGAAAACTACGGAACCGATTTTGCTGAAATTTTGCATACCGATTCTTGACACTTCCTAGATGGTTTTAGTATAGTTTTTATCTTAAAAAATTTAATAACAATAGCAATAAATAAGCTTAAAGTTTTGCAAAAATACGCCAACTTTTCATTTTAGTTCAGTAGGTGGATCATAGAATCCACTAGGTGGCGTCGACATAAAATCAAAGCTACCTGCAACAGAATTAAATAAGTGTAGCTATAATCCGCGCGAGCAACGTACCTAACACGTAGTTGTTCACCGACAGTTCATAAAGCCTAGAGGTGAGAGCCGTGCAGCTGGGTATCCCGGCTACCAAAGACATTTTTCTCTATTGGACAAGCATCTTACGTCAAACTCCAACCTGAATCACCATGATTGACGAGAAGCCACTAATACTAAAACGTTCTGAATGCTAACATCTCCAACGAAATACCAGGAGCATGTGATGAGCCTTACTGATGAGTCCTGATGTGCTCTGGGGACGAAACATCAAAATAATCTTTTCTTTCTTTTCATGGCATCACTAAGTATGCCAGAGGCTCTTCTCTCTGGCATCCTCTGAGCTAGTATAAGAAAAACTGAAGCGTTGGGGAAAAAAATCGAAATGCAACTCAAACATGCTCTAACTAAATTAACATCAATGAGTTTAATGTCCAATCCGATACTCTGACAAAATTCCTGGTCGATACATAACGGCAAAAGTGACATTACTACAGTTCCCGAAGACTGTAATTTAAAAAAAAAAATTCCTTTTTGATACTCTAATAATAATTAAAAAAGAAGTATCCAAACTTAGTCTAAAACAAAGAGTTCAAAGGGTTATCGGAAAGATGAACAAAACTTTCAATTTTGATGTCGACTGCAGTGAAGGAGGCAATGAGACTAGATCAAATGATGAGCTGTCTCAAAATAATATTTTTTAATTTTGTAAAATGGCTATAGCAATGGATTCAAAAACTCTTAAAGTAATCTTCTGGAACTGTCAAAGTCTCTTAAACAACCGCTGAAGGCTGTACCACCATCTGAAGGAGCTTGACGTCATCGTCTGCATTGATTCCTGGCTAACAGCAAAGGTCATCGCTGAATTTCCAGGCTTCAAATACCTCAGAAAAGACAGAATAGGAAAAAAAGGAAGTGGTATTACCAGTAGAGTTTTTATTTTGTTACTGTGACTAAATAGTTTTTATAAACTTAACTAAATAGTTTTAATAAATTATTTCACACAGCATCTACTACTCTTTTTTTAGGATTTATCGTTTTATCTGTTTAAAAATTCTTTGCAAGTACATGTTTCACTGATATTTGTATGCTGCTCTTATGCTCTGTCTTGCGTAAACAAACCCTTGCGCACGCAATGGTAATACATTCTACAGGTCTATTATCTAAATTATCTGCTAAGTTTGCATACGCAACGAAATATTGCATGGATACATACTGAAGGACTACTCTGTCTCGCGTACGCTAATCATTGCACACGCAGTAAAACAAATATGTATCATACATGGAATGTAAGCTAGTGAAATCATGGACATCGTTATATTGTTGTTGAAATTAGAAAAACTACTTTTTCTAATGACAAGCATTTTCTACCAGTAGAATGGAAATGTAATAGAAAATTTAAATTTCTGTAGTGTGGTTTGTGAGGAAAAAATGTACTTTTAAATTATAAGTATATAAAATTGTTTGATTTATTTGGGAAAATAAAAATATATGGTCTTAGACAACCAAGAGTTTACATACATCAATGAATGAAGGTCTCGCGCATGTGTAGAGGATGTCAATTAATTGTGCTCGCTGATGGCGGATTGCGTAATATGCGTACACTGATCTTTGCGGTTGCAGCTGTTACGTACGATAGCATATAGCTATGAGTGCGTGCGCCTCTGCTGGCTTGGGCCTGAAAGGTAGGGAAATAGAGAAGAGAGGTGATGGAAAAGGTAGAGAAAAGGGACAGGAAGATCAACGAGAGACGCGAGAGGGTAAGGACGAAGTCCGCGAAACTGGAATACATGCACAACTTTCCTCAATGATAAGTAATTCTAATAAGGCATAAGTAACAACAATCACGCTTCTATTTATTTCCACACCGAGAATCCCACGTAACAGCTGGTGTCAGAAGTGGGATACAGATAAAATTTTTTACGGTCTGTCGCGTGCGCGGAAATCACTTAGTCTCGTGGAACAAAAAAAAATTTTTTTAATTATTATTGTCTCGACTTAATTGACGTAATAAAATAAAGAAATAAAAAGAATGTATCACTCGTCACAAAGAAAAAAAAGGTGTCAAAAGTGCCAGACGCCAAATTCAGCGTGTCAAGTGCCACAATACAAGGGAAATTGGAAAAGTTCTTTGGAAATCTTTGATACTGCAAGGATACCAGACAAGGAAAAACTGCATATCAAGCCAGTAGACCAATATACCAGGACACTAGAAGCAGCTACCGTTCACTAAACTCGGGAAAATACAGAAAAAGAAAAGAAAGCACAGTACGCCAAGCCCGGACTTTAGCCACAGAGGGAACACGGGATACACGGCACAGGAGAAGAAAACAACGAGTGAAAGCAGAAGCTGAGCAACTCCAGGAAGGATCAATGAAGGGACTCATAAGTATGCACAGGATTATCGTTATGCTGACCACTGTAACGGTGATCTGGTAAGTGAATTTTCGTTACTCGTATATACTATGCTCATAACTCCCGAGGGAAATACGTACCTAAAAGAAAAAAAAATTATATATCGATATTATTTCTAAATCACAATATCCAAGGACCTTAGTGACAACCCATAATTGCATGCACAAGCATATAACCGATGTACAAACGACAATCATCTCATACAAAATTTTTTAAATTAATGAATAAATACAAGGAGTAGCTAACCGAAAACAAAAACGAAAAAAAGACTATCAACTAACACTCAATAAAGTGTGCGTATCTATCAGGCTAACACAAAATACACAGAAACGACAGCGTCTTACGATTAGAAAAAAAAATATACATACAAACTAGAAAAGCACAAGACAAACTACAGGAAAAAAAAAAACTTAAGAGCAACAATATGAGTGACGTAGAAACAAATGATACACTGGGAAGGGAAGTACAAGAAGCCGTGAGGTGCACAGATATACACGAAACAGGACCAATTGACACAGATGACGAAGTAATACAGATTAATTTAGAAGATAATCCGGAAACATGGACAAAGTGGCAGAAAGCCAGCAAAAAACAGAGGCTTTTTATGATGAAAATGTTAAGGAAACTAACGCCAAGCATCGAACGCAGACAGTTATCTCATAGACAGGACATAAGCGATAACGAAACTGATGCGCCATCCCACACAGAAACACATAGACCCCCCGTATTTGAAAAATTAACTTTATTTACCGAACGTGAAAACGCGACAACTGACATGAATCGACGAGTCACTAATCCACATAGCGATAAAACACAAGCCAAACACGACACTAATTTACACGATATAATAAGAGAAGCAGCAGCACAAGCGGTGAAACAATATACAAATCGAATACCTACACCTACACAACCAAAACATCAATCATCACAACAGACGTACGGAGAAGTTACACGGCGACAAACACAAACGCGAACCCCAGCAGCTCAAGGTGAGCAAGAAATCGGGAACTACGGCATCACCCACAATACAAACCACGACAATAATTATTATAGACAGAACACAGCGGCACCACTTTATCCTGAAAGAAGCAGCCACCGAATTTATACCGCGCCTGGCACAGTTCTCATCTGTAGATGAATTCTTGGTAGAATTGAAAAATAGGTACAGCAGCATCGGAAGCGTCGACACGTTATTAGCAAAATTAAAAGTAGTGAAACAGTACAGAGGGGAATTAGTGGAGGAATACAGCAGGTGTGTTCAAAAATTATACGATAGAATAATAACCCTATACGATTCGGACACGACCATAGAGGTATAAGAATAGAGGGGAAAAGCGCTATACTAGCCCATTAGCGGCAGCGACAGCATAACTAAGTGTAACGGGGCATCTGTCCTTGTTGCCAAAGCCACGTTATTGGCTACTTCTTCGTCCTGAATCCTACAGTTGATTCAATCTCATGTATGACTCGACCAATAACATAACTGCCAGACAAAGACAGATGCCTCGTTACGTAGCGAATTCTGCTGTCGCATATCACGCCCCCTTTTCTCCTCTATTCTTATACCTCTATGGACACGACACTATCGCCCAGGCAACGACACGCATTAAAGGAGAGCGCGGAAAAAGAAGCTATAAAGCAATAGACGTACGGGATACAATCACCTTTACAACTACAGGGTAACATGCCTTAACCCGAAAACGTTAGGCGAAGCTATTCGCTCCGAGCCGATGCAGAGGTGGCGCCGCCTCTAGCCAAAATCAGGCAAAATTTCTTGCATGTAAACAAACGGCTTAGAGCATATATACATGCGTACAGCTGCTTGTGATTGGCACTTGGCAGGCTAGAGAGAGAACGACGATCCTCTCCTGCTGTCTTATTCAGCCAATCACAAGCAGCTATACGCATGTATATATGTTCTAAACCGTTTGTTTACATGCAAGAAATTTTGCCTGATTTTGGCTAGAGGGGGCGCAACCTCTGTATCGGCTCGGAGCGAATAGTAGCCGCGCTGAAAATGGAAAGCGACTTAAGCCTACGAGAAATAATGCCGGCATGAATCAAGGCCCAAATATACCAAGCGAGAGCAGAAACAAGAGATACGGACGATCGTGCGAGCAGCCACGAGCAGGCAGAAATACGCGACACAACAGGTAAAAATAAAATAACAGATGACTATCAATATTGCTCATATTGCAATGAATACGGGGAGCATGCTACAAAAGTATGTATGAAATTAGTAGCAGACGCAGCAAATAAGAGAATTCAAAACCCAGACATAAAAACAAATGATCCACCAGTGCAGGTATCACAAGATAAACAAAACGTAAGGGATAAAAATTGCGCTTACTGCAAACGCAAGGGGCACTATACAAGCGAATGCCGTCCACAAGTATGAGACGCAGAAAATGGGAGAATAAATCGGAGCGACGGACGCGAACAATTTAACAATAATAACAGGGAAAATACGTAAGAAAATTTTAACTACCGGAATAATTATAATTACCCCCCTAATACGTATAGCCAAAACTATAACAACGATTATAAAAGGAACCCCTATACGAATACAGGCTACAACAGATATAATAACTACAACAGAAACGCTGATTACTCAAGAAATAATAATAACTATTACAACAACCAGTACGGTAACAACAATAATTATAGAGAAAATTATAATTATAACAGAAATTAAAATAGGGATGAAAATTATAACGACAGAGGACCTCCGAATGGAACAAATGATGCACCTGATGAAAAAATATCCACGCGTAGCACGGAACATTTAAACTCGCAGGACGCGCGTCGGGCTCCCCAAGCGCCGAGCGGGCCCCGAGAATAGAGAAGGAGATAGAGCATAAAAACAAAACGGAGTCAGCTGAAGGAGAGGAGCAAGCAGAGTCAAATAAAATACACATCGGAGGTAAAGATAGCAAGACATCACGCAAAAAAAAGTATATGAGAAATGAAAAAATTAAAGTATCGCTAGAAACAGACTCCCAACAGGCTCTTCAAACGGCTGAGAATTCTCATAAAGAAAATAGAATTGAAACAGAATTTATAACTAGTAGCCCTTTAGCTGGTAAAGAAAAAATCCATGAATCCATGAACCTACCTCTCCACAGGGTAAATATATCGAGTACTGGAAGCACACCACCATCAGTAATATTAAACAGCAATCAGCTGCAATCTTATAGCGCAAAATTTTACGCGGATACTGGTGCCGAAGTATCAATTATAAAAGAATGCTGTCTCACTACAGACACGCATATAGAGAGAAAAAGTCCTAATAACTGGCGTCACACACGGAGCACGCTGCACGTTAGAGACGACTAAAATACCTCTTAACGGTATAATAATGAATCTGCACGTAGTCCCCGATACCTTTCCGATAGAAATGGAAGGCATTATTGGCTGGGACGCTTTTAAGTTGTATAATGGCCTCATAAGCGCCAAAGAAAATTATTTAGAATTAAAAGGCATCAGAATCCCATTACTAAAACCAGAATATTTTAAAATACCCGCAAAATCGAGGAAAATAATATTTGCGCGTATAAAAGATGAGGGCAGCCACGTACAAGTCGGCTGGGTCCCTCTACAAAATATAAAGGAGGGAATCTTATTTAGAAATTTTATAGGAAAAAATAAAAACTTAAAGATATATGCGGAAATTATCAACATATCAGACAAACAAATTGACGTGCCAGTACCAGAAGTAAATGGTTTCGAATGTAAAACCAGACAAGGGGCGGAACTATTCAGCATCGCTGGGGACGACGTTAAAGGGTTAAACAAAGCCATGATTGGGCTTTTTAACGCTAAAAATTCAGACGGAAAGGTGTAAAATAATGAAATTATAAAAGAAAGAAATGCCGTAGGCGGTGAAAATAATGAGGATATAAAGAAGAACAGCGAAAATTTCAAAGATATTAAGTAATCGGATATAGCGGCTCGAGTAAGCAAAATAATGGAAATCGCCGATACATCTGGCTGCAACATGGAAGAATTAAACCACATCCGGAGCCTCATAGAGTACAATCGATTCGTATTTGGCCTCGATGGCGAGCCACTAAAAGCTACAGAATTACTTAAGCATCGGATAACAACGGCAACAGAGAAGCCAATAGTCGCCAAAAGGGTACGCTATCCAATAAAACTAAAAGAACAGATGCAAGTAGAAATAGATAAACTACTGTAGCAACAAATAATTGAGCCATCAACATCCCCATATGAATCAAATATGTGGATTGTCCCGAAAAACGTGGAACAAAACGAAAAAAAACGCTGGAGGGTCGTAACAGACTTCCGGCTATTAAATAAAATAACAGTTGGTACGTGCTATCCACTGCCATTCCAGAATGAAATTTTGGAAAATTTAGCAGCTGCAAAATATACAACCGTGGTAGATCTGAAGAGCGGGTTTTTCCAAGTAGAGATTCACGAGGAGGACGCTCATAAAACTGCGTTCTCAGGACCAAACGGAGATTACCAATATAAACGAATGCCGATGGGATGCAAAGACTCGCCAAGTACATTCATGTGAGTGATAACACTGGGACTAGCAGGCTTACAAGGACGGGAGATAGAGGTATATATGGATGACATCATGGTATTCGCAGGAAACTTGGAACAACACGAGATAATATTCAAAAGGCTCTTAAAACGGCTAGCCGATGCAAACCTCACAATAGAGCCAAGAAAATGCCAATTCCTTAGAAAAAAAGCGAAAGTGCTCGGTCATATTGTAGGCAACGGCCAGATCAAAACAAATCCGGAAAAAATTGAAGCAGTAAAAAGTTTTCCTAAACCAGCAAATGCGAGAAAAATGAAACAATTTCTCGGGTTGGCGGGGTACTATCGACGCTTCATCAAGGATTACGCCAAAATAGCACAACCTCTCTCAAAGCTTACAAGAAAAACAGCCGAATTTAAATGGGAAGAGGAACAAGAACATGCATTTACAAAACTTAAAAACGCTCTGTGCAAAGAGCCGGTGCTGAGAGCTCCAGACATAAACGAACCCCTTATCGTAACAACCGACGCATCCGACTACGCTATCGGAGCAATTTTAAGCTAGGGAGAGATAGGCAAAGATCACCCTTGCAAATATGTATCCAGATGCTTGAAGGGCAGTAAATTACGATATCCGACATACGACAAGGAATTATTGGCGATAGTGTACGCCAAGGAGCAATTCAGGCCATATTTGTTCGGTCGTAAATTTACAGTCATAACTGACCATGAACTACTCAAATATTTCTACACATCAAAGAAACCGGACTTGAGATTCACAAGATTGAAGGCAGAACTCCGTGTATAAAGAGACAGAGGAATCTAATACGAAAGAACAGAAAAGTAAAAATCGAACCGTCTGACTCAGACAAGTCAGACGAGAAGGCAATTAAAAAGAAGCCCAGAAAACTTAGAGAAAGCAAACAGGTATCAAGTACCCACAACTACAGTAGTACAGACACAGAATCAGAACGGAAAAGGACGGAAAAACTAAAAGATAAGGCAGATAAAAACACCCTTACAGCGGTTAACGATAAAAAAAAAATTCTGTCGCAAGGACCAGCGGACGATAAACTGGCGTACATGTGCAAAGAAAAAAATATGGAAAAAAGGGTAAAAACAACGAGCACACCATTTATCAACAAGGGTGTAACAGAGAAAACACAACACAGAACCCGTAAACGACAGTTAGATACTCTACATAGGAAAATCGCAGATTTTTCTATCACCGCCGAGCAACCGCACAACTCAAAGTAAATTATTATCGTGCATTGTGATACACCGGCAACAACGCAGAGGGATACCGAGCAAAAAAAACATTTGGGTTACCAACTAGCGCGGAATAGCGAGGCAGCAGAAAGAGCGGAGAGAGAGAGAGAGCGGAAAGCTAAGAAAGCAATAGGGGAAACAGCAGCAACAAAAACACCTGACAGAGACAAAGAAAGCAAAGAAAAATCGGAAAATAAAGGAGGGGTACATAACCAAAGAGAGAGTAGAGACAAAATTAGGCAGCAAGTAGATGAGCGGGAGACGGAAATGACCGAACAAAGCCGAACGGGACCGAACGAACACGAGAGCCAACAACCGCCAGATACACAGGTACCAAACGGCGGAAACGATAAGTATAATAATAACAAAGGTCAAATTACCAATTTTAGGTCAATATTTAATGAATCAACCAATCGATTCCCAGAAAAGGTCTCAATCGACGTTGAGAAGAAAGACATCAAAGGAAAAGAGGGCATAAGAATCGATGTATGGGAAAGCGATAGCACACCAACCGCAATGAACGAAGAAGAGGATGCAAAGATTCGAGTATCGGGGACCCAATGCGCAGAACCTTACACAGCTAATAATGATCGATATCCCTAGAGACGGAAGTTGTCTGTTCCATTGCCTAAAACTTCTATACGGATTGACAGAATCAACAGACGAGCTCAGAAAAATTCTACGCGGGTCAGAATGGATAAATAAATGTAAGGACCCAAAAGGAACCAAACAAATATTAAATAGCAGCCATGAATCTGGCGACGGAGAATGTGCTTTTTTATTTTCACAAGAATATGAAGCAAACATATGTATACACCTACAAGTATCACCCGATAAGATAGTATACCAACAATTCATGGGGGGGAAAGACGAAGAATTTAAACACATGCATCTCAGAAACCAACACTATCAAGCCCTCGTAGAAGGAACTAGCGGCGATCACTCACCCAAATATAATAATGAGAATCAAAACGACGAATCCGATACTTAGGAACCTCGAGATAACATAGAGGGAAATTTTGAAGGAGATAGCAACGACCACGCCGTAAACGAACAAGACGAAGAGAACGATGAAGAGGGTGCATGGGATACAGAGAGCGAGGAAAAGAATGAGAGGGAGCAAGAAGGAGTGTGGGAGCCCAACGAAAAGCGCACAAGGCCCCCACCTGAACCACCACCCCCACCAGACCTTAAAGCGACTGTGAGCCATTAACTGAAGAGAATACAACGACGATAGTTATAACAATATCAATAATTTTAATAATAAAAATAATAGTGATATAATAATTATAATAATGTCAGAAGCAATACTGAGTATAAGAGTGATAAAGATAGTATACCGATAAAGTATATTGTATAGGAAGACAGGATACACAGAAACGTAAATGTATAAATATATATAGGGAAAAGCGTTGCTTTTCATTAATTCGCGGCCCTCGGACGAGCCGCGAGAGAAAGCAACAAATTATACGGAAAGAAAGTACAAAATAACTAATAACTACGTAACCAACAGACATTCAGACAGTTAACACCTCCCTTTTCTAAAGGAATAATATCGATAAAATGAAAAAAAAAAAAAAAAAAAAAAACTTGTTCTCGTTGTGACCTTCGGACGCACGCGCAAAATAAAGGCGAAGAAAAAAATAAGAAAGAGAAGAGTATACTTATGTGAAATTTTTGGCTGTGCAACATCCAACTTACAGAAAAATGAGTAATAGGATAAAAGATAGAGTTATTATATTTTGCAACCCTTAAAAAGAAAAGGCATTGTCAAAAAAAAAAACCAATAAGAAATATTGTTTATGATAAAAATATTGAATGTTCATACCCGAAACCATAGAAAAAAGCGCACATTGAGAGTAATCATAAGCACACATAGGTAAATAAGAACTTTCAGTTGACTTATTGGCTTCAGAACCATTTAATGCTGTGTGACAGGTACAAATATAAGTATTTTATATAATTTTTTTAGTATGTACCAACAGTCACAAGTTTACAGTTTACAATCGCCGATTGTCAGTGATGTGCTATCGCTCTCAAAAAGTTCATTTTTGATCCAGACGACTTGTCCGACTCATTATACTTTTTTTTCTCTTTTTGTACAAAACCTTTAGTAATTTTAATTTTTGAGTTCTTTCTTCCTCTCGTTGCTCCTTAAATTTTTAAGTATATTTGGACTTATTGTCGTTTAAGAACGTCTATAACCAGATGATCTGAAGGCTTCGATGCATAGGATCTACAAAATCAACGGCAGTAGTGAGGGTGAGTAATTTCCAGATGCTTCTGACGTCACCGTCTAGCGCCGGTGGTCCGGCCCAGGGTAAGTGTTTGGTCGTGCTGTTGGAGGAGGGGGAGGAGCGGGGTCCCTAGCTGAAGAATTTTGGGGGCTTCGAGGAGTGGCGCGGTTTTTGAAATCTGGTGGGGCGTTAGAGGTGGAATGGAAAGGTAAAAATATAGGACTTCTACGTGACCCTGTCTCCCTTGCATCTTTGATGTCTGCGAAAGGTGGTGTCCAAGACATGTGGTATTTCTTTTTTTTTTTTTTTTTTTTTTTTTTTTTTTTTTTTTTTTTTTTTATTAATAAGCTTTTATTTCTTTTGTTTATCGATGCAGAAGGAAAAGTAGCGCTAAAGTATCAGAATAGTAGGTCTGTATGAGAGGTGTGTTTGTAAGGGGGTGTTATTGCAGATCGAATGTCATGTGCTCCTAACTAGAGGTTATTATCCTCTAGCAACATACCTAGTTGTAGGGTGAGAAAATCAGGATCTCAGAAGAGTAAAAGAGCTATTTTATTGTTTTACGGTTTTGTGAAAGAACCTGTTTTTTTAAGTGATAGTACGCTATGAGGGTAGAAGGGCCGTATGTTTTCTAACCAAAAGAAAGAGGGATGAGAAAAAAGATAAGCTGTGTCAAGTGGGTAGAAGAAATTATGGGAGATATGGGAGTCAAAGAGCTATAAAATTTCTTAGTTACGAGGAAAATTTTAACATATGAAGGGGGATGAGGCATGGAAAAACATATGTGATGTGATGCAGTATGGCTCAAATTATGAGGGGGTAAAAAACAAAGATTGGAGGGAAAGGAAGTCAGAGGAGCTGTAAAAATTAATGTTTATGGGTTGCAGTTCTGTGTGCTTGTATCAGAGTAAGTTGTCTTGAAAAAAATGGTAGTTTTCCTACGAGTTTGAAAAGTTTCTGTTTGCGAACCAAGAGGTTTACGGCCCTAGCCGAAGGCGAGGGACGTAACGAGGTTCGTAAAGGAGACTTTTCGAACGAGTTCCGGAAAACTGTTTTTTCGCCCCAGGAAGTACCAGCCTCCCAAAACCACCTGAGGGTGGAAAAATACATAAAATATGAAAAAGTAAAAATGAGAAATATCCAAGTCTTATAACATTTATTTATACCTTCTTGTTCATAAAAATTATTCATTCCACAACTTAGACCTTACTTCATTTACAAATATTTTTACACGCATATTTGTTAACTCCAAAAAAACAATTTCAAAATGATGTTGCAAAAATACGTTGTCGGTAGGAGACTGAAACTTTTCTTTTACAGTTTCTTAAATTTGACCAGAATTTTTCTTCACAACACCTTCTATCACCGAATCATCAATTTTTTTTACTGTATCAGTATTTTTCAGCAATAGAATTATTTCTTCGGTGATTAAATTTTTACATTCATTGACCAATATCGTAACACGTTCAATACGATGAAGTCTTTCATCCATACACACACTTGCAGCTGCGAGTCCACAAAAGGTTGGTTTCTGCATCACTACTGTAGTACCGTAGGGTTTCTTTTTTTTACACCCATCTTACTTATAAACAACAACTCGATATCACTAAAATGTATTCGATCCAATACTTTGGTAGCCGTATTATTGAAATGATCTGAGATAACTGCAAAATGATTTTGCATTTCACTCTACATTTTTAAACTAAGATTTAACCCTTTCATGATTTCATTCCTTGATAAAAGAATCAAAGGTTCGAACAATTGTTTGTCAAAATTATAGTATAATACAACTGAGATCTTTTTTGTACAAGATTTATTTAAAGCATGTGTAGTAGTTAACACATTTTAGCTAGAATAAGACGTGGAATCAGTATTTGCGTCTTCATGGGACTTGTAGGAGTTCTCATTTTGAAGAAATGCATCCCTTTTACGTCTCGAAACAACAGCCGCCGTCGCCATTTTCAAACGTTATAAAAATTTTCTTGTACTAGTCACCACTTTAGCACTGAACACTTGCGATGATAAAATACGTTATTTACGATTGCTAGGGGTTGTGTCAACGTATCGGTTGCTCGACTGCTGACACACTACTAAAATAGGATTGGGTAGCGGAAAAAATGGGACTGACTGTTTATAAGATCTCACGCTCCATCCTTCTCCTCTCTCTCTCTCTCTCTCTCTCTCTTCCTCCTTCTATCTTCTTTTACTATCTCACGTTTTTCTTCAAGAGGATGATTGCATGGAAACTGTCAGTTGTTGGGACCTAAAGTCATAAACTCGTAGGATGTTGCCATTACGTACAGAAACCAAATGAGAGCTACCACGTATACCTAAACAGACAACAAGCCTTCAAATTGTATCAATAGTAATCACATATCAGTTTTTACTTTAGAGTTGTAAAAAGTGAAACATTACTCTATAAAACAAGTGTTTGCTGGGTTTCTTTCCAGTCAAAGTCAAGTTTTTACGAGCTCTCGAAAAATCATTAAAAACTGTACGAATATCAAGGGACTGACTTTACTGATTGTTTATGTGATTTTCATATACTCCCATCTTAGCGTTTTTCTCACGGGTATGGTAAAACAGGAGAAGATGCAGAGCTTTGGAAAATACTAGTGCGTGGCTTTCGTTCGAATCAAAGTCAAATTTTTACGAGCTTTAAAAAAATATACGAAAATCAAGGGACTGATTTTACTCACTGTTAATGTGATTTTCATACTCCCCGCTCCATGCATTTTTCTCTAGAGTACGGTAAAAGGAAAGAAGATACAGAGTTGGTGAGGAACTAAAGACCAAATGGAAGAGTCAGTTTCTATAGAGCACTCGTAGCCAAAACAATATTCTCTTAGCCGTTGAAAAGAAGTAGTGCGCGTGTTCATCATGGATTCGATGATTGAAAAATTGTGGGGTGTAGTATTGCAGTGTGTCATGTATGGATTCGCGCTTCATGACGTGATTAAATTGGAATACCCAGTGGTTTATACTAATAAGGTGCTACCGAATGCATCAGTGCAAGAACTTAAAGAGGTGCTGTGGAAGTTATTCCGAGAGCTTGTTTCTGACGTTAAGTTATTCGACTTAAGTTTTTCCGAGGGCTTGTTTCTGACAGTGAAACAAGTGTATTGTATGATATTTGTGTAAAAAATAGTGACATTGCTGTGGTTGTGGTAGCCGAAAGTTTACCACTCAACTCACCGAACAGTGGCTGTTTAAAGCCATTGTTCGACCACTACGAAAAAATAAGTAAGTAAATTTTATCACTTCAAATCAAAGTAATTTTTACATTATTTTTTATATAATTTTATTGTTACTAATTTCAGTGAATACGATAGCCATGAAAAACAGTTTTTTTTTTCCTCGCCGTCACCGACGCTAAGTCCGATGACTTCTACACAGGTTGTTCCGTCTCAAACCGATATAGTAATACGCTAGTCTCTCTCGGTCGTGCACACTCCGTTCGGCTCACATCGACAAAATCCTGCACACGTGCGCGGGCGTGTCTATTACACCTCGTTTGCTAATTGGTGTGCTTTTGGACCGGGGGGAGAGAGAAAAGGATAATGCGGGAGAGCTACCGAATCTTCAGGAAAGTGCCGCGCGCATTCGTTCACTCTGTTCTCGCTCCTCGCTGACGACAGTCCTCTGCCGATGCCACTTGGTGAGATCAGTATCTTTTCTTGTTTGTTCTATCGATTCCGTTTTTGGGGTTAATATTAAGCATTCAATCCATGAACAACATTTTTGATCGCGAATAACAGTTTTGTCGTGTACGTGGAACACGCATAAATTGCTCGCGAGCGCGGGCTCGCCACGTGCCGCGGATTGCGCCACACACGTGTCCGGTGACTTCACTTCGCCGCGATTACTACCGACCGGGCACGTCATCATTGTCGCCCTTACTTGTGCGACCGCGCTTGGCCAGCCAGTCCGTAGAGTGTGAGAGCTTCTCTCCATTCTTACCTACCTTCTTGGACGTCCACCAGCTCGAGTGACACGTGGAATCGACGTCTCCGTCTTCCCGGTCTCTCAGACTCAGCACCTCGTGCCGACCTATTCGTACTCTACTTCTACTGACCGTCTCTCTGATCTTTCTACACACGCATACACAAGCTGCTCACACCTCCATTATTTTTGTTTTACTTTCATTACAGTTTATTTAATTTGTCCGCTTTTTTCTAATAAATTGGGTTTTTTATGCTTCTCAGCTTTTTCCCACAATTCTGTTTACTTATTTAGTATTTCCCGACCAGATCCATCCTGTCCTTTATTATATTTAATTTAGATATTTAGTACATTTGAGAAAATTCAAATAATTCAGTTCGTTTATTATTATTGAGTTAACGTAAATTCCCTTGTTGAACACGAGGCCTCTTCAACTGCGAAGAGACCCTCACATATACGTTCACAGGTAATTGGTAATAGGAAAAGAAATACCGAGAACGATGACGAATTAATGGCTGGTCTATCGGGAATGCGAAAAAAAACTTGTTATCTTGGAACAGATAAAGGTTAATAAATTTTCTTATTTAATAAATCATTATAAGTGTAGTTCATTGTGAATATAGAATTAAAAAACTTTTTTATTTTGGCAGAGCTGACTGATTCAGAACCAAGTGGTTCATGAAAAGAAGTAAAACAACAACAGCCTCAACAGCAGCAACAACAACGACCTTAGCAACAACAGCAGCAACAACAACAGCAACAACAACAGCCTCAAGATCAACAGCAACAGTATGGCATATCCAATGAAAGCTAAAAGTGATACAGGAATTTGCTTGGAGAACTTTGTTCAAAGTTCCAGAAACGTCTTAGGGTATGACGCCAAATTCTGCTACCTTAGGTATGACCAAGGCACAGAGTTCACCGGAGGATACACTCGAGAAGTGGTACAAAGACTGGGGGCTGAACTGCAGCTGGCTAGCCCGGATATACCAGAGCATAATGGAACAGCTAAACGTTTCAACCAAACAATTGCAAAGAAAACGAGAGTCTACATGTTTGACTCCGGTCTCCCAGAGAACATGTGGGACTTGGCCCTCAGCGCGGCAGTCTACGCGTACAACCGGACACCTCACTGATCAAATGAAATGGACATCCCGTTGGCGAAATTGGCACCTCATAGAAATCTCAACATCGAGCAGTTGAAACGGTTTGTATGCTTGGGCTACATGAAAATACAAAGGAATACCGGTGCAAAATTGGGCTCGTTAGCTCAGCGAATTGTTCTAGTTGGGTACACTGCCACAGGGTTTGTCCTGATGAGACTAGAAGACGAAAAATTTTATGAGAGTAAAGACGTGAGATTTAATAAACAACTGGTGTACAAGGACAGATATCTAAAGAACGATATATTGAATTGAAAATTGGTCACAAAAGAAATTAATAATGACAGCTGGCACCTGAACTTTGACAAAGAAATGGAAGAGAGTACAAAAACGAAGGGAGAGACCGCTAAACAAAAAGGATGACGACCGCCGAAGAAATCTGATACAGGGAAGACTGAAGAGACTGCACCAGCAAAACGACAGAAGCCGATACATGACACTAGCCCATGACCCAAACAACTAAATCAGCTTTGGGCAAGAAAACTTGGATGGAGAAGATTGCTCTGTAAATTAAATCCAGGATGAAGTGTACCACGTCTTATTGGCAGAAATCCACAAAGATCCTACCAACTACCAACAAGCCCTGAGGAGTAAAAGTAGCACAGAATGGTTGAAAGCAATAGATGAAGAGTTGAAAGCAATGAACGACAACAACGTCTGAAAGATTATGAAGAAACTAATGACTGATTGCAAAGGTAGAAAACTAAATGTAATTGATTCTCGATAGGTTTTAAAAAGAAAAGAAGACAACTTCGGAAACACAAAATACAAAGCCAGGTTAGTCATCCGTGGATTTAAAGACAAAAATCAGTATGATTTGTTAGAAACCTACGCCCCAGTCTCTTGACTGGCTGTAATCCGAGCCTTGTTGGCGGTTATTAACAAATATGATCTGGAAACACGACAACTTGATGTAAAGACTGCGTTTCTGAATGGTAAATTAAATGACGAGATGTACATTGAAGTACCAGACGGTATTTCTGGTGCTCAAGAGTTAAGAAAGACTGAAGTTTGCAAATTGAAAAGATCCCTGTACGGACATAAGATTAGTCCCAAACGTTGGTATAATATAGATTCTCAGAGACAGGTGCGAAAATAGGACTCCTGGAACACCCAAGTGAGCCTTGCCTATTCATATGGAAATGTGAAGACAAATTCTTGATTTTGATCCTGTATGTGGACGATTTGTTAATGGCCAGCAACGATGTTAGAAAACTTACGGAAGTATGTGATAAGCTTAAAGCTGAATTCGAAATGACCGACCTGGGGAAAGCGAATAACTTCCTGGGAATACAAATTGATAGAGACACAGCAAATCAAACTATTCGATTAGTACAGGAAACCTACACAAACTGGAAGTTTTTCCATATCGGGAAGCGGTTGGCAGTTTGCTGTATCTGGCAAACACTGTTCGACCCGATATCTCCTATGCAGTGAATGTATTAAGTAGACATCAGATTTATCCTACTGAAGAAGATAGACAAATGGTTAAGAGAGTTTTCCGTTACCTCAATGGTACTAAAAGGAAAGGACTGACATTTAAAGGAAACACAGAAATCGTGACTGCTTATTCTGACGCAAGCTTCGCGGACTGCAAAGATTCACACACGACAAGCGGATACGTTATAAAACTGTTTGGCGACTCAGTGTCTTAGAGAACACACAAACAAACGTATATCTCGTTGTCGACTTGCCAGGCTGAATACATTGCAATGAGCGAGGCATGTCAAGAACTAATGGCTCTAAGAAACACTTTGACAGCAGTATTAAACACTACATTTTATTCAATGACTGTATGGCGCGACAATAAAGTGGCCGAAGCAAGCGCTAAGTCTTATGGTGGAACAAAACTTAGACATATAGCGTCTGTACGAGAACATTATGTGAAGGAGTGCGCCAAATACGGGCTTATAGAAATCAAATGGATCGCCTTTAAAGAACAGATTGCCGACATTTTTACCAAAGCTTTACCAATTAAATGGCATGAGAAATTGACTGCCAAACTGCTAAATGACTTATAACATTATACGACAGTGAATCAAAGTCTATTTTTCAAAACTAACCATTATTGTTTGGATCTGTTTTAGGCAACAATCAGTAAAGGGAGCTCCAGAAGATAGCGAGAGGAAGACCGTCAGTTTACTTTGCAAGACAATCATTCATAAAGAATTTAAGATTGGCGTTCTGTGAAACTGAAGGGAGTGTTGTATGTAAAGTTTACACAGAGCGCCGTCTATATAATTATAGTAGTACTTAAGTATATGACCGATGCTGTGCATCGGTCTACAAGTCAGTTGAATACAAGCTACCAGCCTGTACAGACGACAGATATAAACGACGGTAAGGGTTTTTGTATGTAGAGGACAGCAAGGCTGTACAACAATAAATTTAGTTTAACTTTATAAACATAACCGGCAGTGTGTTTTTCCTTTTACCTAATTTCCTGTACCCTAGCACATAATAGTAAAGAAGCAGTCTCGCGCAGTGGACACGGCTATGCTGACACCTTTTTTCAATTTTATCTTTTTATTACTTTTCATATTATTTTCCATTTAATTTTTCTTATCATTTCATATTTATTTATTTCGTTTTTTTTCATCGAATTTTTTTAATTTGATTTAATACCTTTTTATTTTTATTTTTTATTGTTTATTATTGCATTTTGTTTAAATTTTTTTCATTTAATTTCTGTATGTAAATTTTTTCCAAATTATTTTTTTATATTTATTTAATTACGTGACATTGTCAAATAATTCGTTTGTCAAATTCGAAATAAGCGCCCTTAAAAACCATGGATACGTTCTGCAACTCTATTGTGTATGTTTTATTTTAATAATTTATTTATAACAGTAATTATTAGCATTATTTTAATGCCAAAAAACATCAGGTTTAAAAAAAATTGGTCAGTATTTTATGTATCAAACGCCTAAAATACAAACATTTAATGCGTAATAACGCACCTTATTCAATTTAATCCACAGAACTATATTTATGCAAATTAAATTTTTTGTTTTTTAAATTTATTTTTCAAGCTTATTAGTTAGGAAATAAATAAATAATTTATCATTAATGATATGTATTATCAGTGAATGCATATGAAAATGGAATATTATAGTTACGAACCACACGATAAGTACAAGAAACCGAGTCTCTATGGTCGGCAGCGCTCGTAGTAGTGTGAGTAAGGTACCCGATTTGTATGCAGGAGGTCGAGGGCTCAAATCTCCTAACTGGAAAGTGTTTTTTTTTTTTTTTTTTTTTTTTTCTTAAAGCGTTGTAAAAGAAAAAATTTCTAAGTTAGAGATAAATTATTGTGGACAAACAAAATTAAAATTCGTTTAAAAATTATTTGCTTGGGAGTATGAAGGGGAATGGAGGGCAAAGGTTTGTAGGAGAGTAGCGTGGCACAGTTGGCAGGTATATGGTGGGGTGAGGAGAAGTGCGTAAGGAACTGTTGGTGAGGGGGACGGGGTAAGGGGAAAAACTTGAGAGGAAGAGACTTCCGGTAAGCCATTTCCGTTTCATCTAATCTGTCGGTTTTAGAATTTCAGCCCCCCGAGTACGCGACATAAAGAACTTTGTTCTAATAAAAAAATTTATTGCAATGTGATATATGGTATTGTTTACGTGAAATGTCGGAATATGTCAAGAAAAGTATAAGTAATACGAATATAGTAGAATCAACACTAGTGTGACTACAGCGCGGCATTTTTCGCGCCGGCGGTTTACGAGGGTACGAGGTACGAGTCTCTTCGACAACGCACTTCTTACTGTAAACACACTTACACGCTGGTAATACAAATAGAAACTTTGCGGCTTAATTGAATATCTCTAACATTTAACATTTATAGTCATTTTTCTCATAAAATAAAAGATGTAACTAATAATAAATAATTATAACTACAATAATAATCATGTTAAGGATAACGATAATCTAGTTTCCATTCAAAAATTTAAAAAATTTATTGCTTCGTTATACAATGTCGTTTACGTAAAATAACGGAATATGTCCAGAAAGGTATGGGTAATACGAATATAGTAGAATCAACGCTAGCATGCGGCGTTATGACATAGTTCCGGCCAAGCAAGGGAATTCTCTAGAATCCAAGCTCTCTGACGTGGGAACGTCCAGGGTCATTGGGTGATAGGCGCTTGTGTTTTTAAATATTATTTTATAATATTACAAAGCGGCCAGTAAGCGCCCTAGGTCATCGGGTGATAGGCGCTCGTGTTATCAATTAATATTTTATTAGTCCATAGAGTGGCCAGTAAGCACCCCGGGTCATTGGGTGTTAGGCACTTGTGTTATTGATTAATTTTTGGTCACCACGGTCCTGACAATCCTAACACTAGTCATCGAAGTCCTCACAGTCCTTACCTTTTAGTCCTCTCAGTCTTTACAGTCCTCTCTGTAGATTTCATAGTCCTTATATTTCGGTACACCAAGTCCTCTTATGAGTCCTTACTATAGTCCTCTCAGTCCTCTGTATTACTTTTATTAGTGGACTACCCTTAAACTAGAGTGATTATCCCTTCGGGTGAATACTTCTGTAATAAGTACTTGTCCGTGTTATTTTGCACTTTTATTTATATTAATTTGTTTTTGGACAGTTACTTGCTGGTAATTCTCTAATAGAATTAGAGTTAGTTTTTTTTTCGGTGGAGACTTTTTATCTCTTGCAGAAATTTTTCAACAACTTATAGAATTAAGTGAGTTACACATACTAGAAAATTTTAAGGGTTTATGTGGAAAAGAACTAAGTACAGGCATAGAAACGGCACTTGTATTATAAGATCTCATAGGATTTCTAGAATGACATCTGACAGTATGGTTTTTTAGTATAGTGCCGAATTAGTCTTGTTGAATGTTCTTCGATAGTAATGCCTACAATAAATCAGCTTAGAGTTTTGCAGTACAATGGTGTTCGTGAAAATACGGTACGCTAATATATTTTAATGGTTACATATATCATGCTGATAGCAGGACTCGAGACAACGAAGAAACTGCTCTCCATTGCTCGAAAAGATCGCCCAGAAGAAGGGCAAAGTATTGTCGAGGAGCAGTGTATGTAAATAGAAATCTATCAACCTAATTTTCTTCTTTTGGAGAAAGAACAGTTCAAAGAAGAAATATTGAGGAGATGTAGAGAAACTTTCAAAAGTTTTCTGATATATTTAATGCCGTAAGTAGAGAGTAAGTATAATAGTATCGTGATATATAACTGCTATATAACATTAAGTTGGCTCATTACAATGGAGTCGTAATAAGTTGGGTCACTGTGTAGGGGGTTATACTTCGTTTATATTTTATAAAGTAAGTTATTGTAGTAATGTACTTCACTTTAAGTATGTTATCATGCATGGATAAAAAAACAGATGATAATTAGAAAATAGCGTTTAATAAAAAAAAAAAAAATTCCTAAGGCACTCTTAATTGCATATACGTAACTATCCAAGCAGATCATCCAGTTCTTGCATGGATTTACTTACGTACTTTCAGTAAACTAGCCTTCACCGTGTCAGTTGAGTCTGTAACTGTCCAATTTGTGTAAAAAAAAAATCATTCTTTTAAAAATAATACCATGTAAAAGCCAGGACATAAAAAAGATTTGGAAAGATAAATGAAATATGGATAAACTTTTCGATCAACAGTTGTAAATCGAACTAACAAGGGTACTTATTATTTTTTACAAAAACAAAACTTGGTAACCATGCCAACTACTATAATGTTTTATAACGCGGTCGCATTTCTTTTAAAAAAAACAAAATACGAGCGAAAGTACATTTCGAACATGCACTATTGCAATTTTAATAAAAATACAACTTGTCACCCTGAAATTAAAATATTTGCCAAACGACCCCGAAGTATAAAGATCTTCGTGCACGTATTCGAGCCTACATGACAAACACAAAGGTCCATTGACCCGTGAGGCTCAAAAGCCCTTTGAAAGCTCATTCTTTCAAAGGCAGGCGTAAAACATTTTTGCGGAAAAAACAAATTTAAAAATTATTTTAAACGTACTTTCGCCTTACAATCTTAATTTCTTTTCTTTCGTAACAATTCTCCCCCTTCTACAAATTCATTTAATTTGTACCTTACTTTCGCTAACAATGTTTATTAGTTTATGCGCTGGTCGGAATAATTTACCACTCTTCGTTTTTACATTCGCCGCTCTTACAACTCCGTCTTTTCCAGGAAATACCTTTATTACTTGCCCGCTTCTCCAATTATTTCGTGGAGCCTGCATATCAACGATTAAAACGTAATCATTTACACAAATGTTTTCTACATTTTTAAGCCATTTCTTACGAGCAATAAGCGTCGGCAAGTACTCGAGTAACCAACGTTTCCAAAAAACATTTACCAACTCTTGCGCTAAAAGCCATTCATTCCTTAATCCTGTTTTCCTTATTTCACAATTGTTGATTTTTAATTCACCCGACGAAGACCCGATCAAAAAATGATTTGGCGTCAATGCCTCCTCATCGCGTGGATCTACCGAAACATGCGTCAACGGTCGTTAATTAATTGAGTGTTCGATTTCAACTAACACTGAATATAAAACCTCATCGCACATTATTTCTCTTGTAAGCGTATCATTCATAGCGATTTTAACCGACCTTATCAACCTTTTCCACGCTCCACCCAGATGTCGCGCGTCGGATGGATTAAATATCCATCGCATACCATTCTGTAACGCGTAATTGTGTAAACTTCATTTATCTAGCTTTGTACATTCGTCTTTCAATTCGGCACATGCACCCTTAAAATTTGTTCCATTATCGCTGTACATTACTTTGGGAAAGCCACGTCTACTAGACAATCGCTGTAGAGCCATTATAGCCGAACTAGCCGTTAAACTACATGCAATTTCTTAATGTATAGCTCTTGTGGTTAAGCAAGTAAAAAGCACACCCCAACGCTTTACCCTACTGCGCTTAACTTTTACAAAAATCGGCCCAAAATAATCTATTCCACAATGCGTGAATGGCCTTTGCTTAAAAGCTAATCATCTTTCAGGAAGCGGAGCCATTATCGGATTTTGTGGTTTAGTGCGTCTCAATTTACAAATTGTACAGCTCTTGATTAAACTTTTTAAAGCATTCCTTAAACCGATGATATAAAATTTTTGTCGAATCTCATTTAACACTGTTTCATTGCTCGCATGCCGATATCGCCGGTGAAACTCAAAAATCAAAAGCCTTACTACTGTGTGCCTTCCATTAAGAACGATTAGATTGTGATTGAAAATAGCCCCTTTAAAATTCGATATTCGCCCTCTTGCTCTAAGTAAATTCATTTCGTCCAAATAAGGCAAAATATTGGCTATCCTACTGTTTTTATTCACTTCTTTGTTTTTCTTGATACACTTTAATTCATGATCAAAACTTTCCCTTTGCATGATTCGTAACGCAAAGTTTTCTGCCAGTCTTAAATCATCTACCTCAATCTTGCTCATTTGCTTCTCTTTCACATTCAAATATAACCCTTTTTGATTAAAATTCGATCCCCTTGTTTTAGTTTTAGTTTTCAAATACCAGCGAACAAAAAATCTTTTTATCTGCACAACTAAAAGTAAAAACCCTCGCCACCCAAAAAATCTTATTAATTTTGGTAATCTTTCTTTTTTAACGACAAAATTAGTTGCAAAACATTTATGTACCTTAACCTCGTCTAAAGGGCTTTTTTCTTTGGTCACTAAAGTTTTTTGCTGTGGCCAATGTATTTCTGCCGATTTTAAAAATTCAGGACCATTAAACCACAAATTTTTTACATTTTCTTTATAGTAATTACTTCGCGTTGCACAATCTGCCGGGTTCAAATTCGTCGGGACCCACCGCCATTCGTTAATTGAAGTAAGTTCTTCTATTTCTCCTAAACAATGAGCAACAAAAATTTTATGACATCGTGGCTTACCTTTTATCCAATGTAAAACAGTTTGAGAATCTGACCAAATAATACGTTTTGTACACTTTATATCTAACTATTTTTTCTACCGCATTTAATAATCGCGCCGCAGTTAAGCTTGCCTGTAATTCAAGTCGCGGAACCGACATCGGTTTTACTGGAGCCACCCTTGATTTGGCCATTATCAAAGCTGTATGAAACAATTCTCCTTCCATCTCAAAATGAATATAAACGCATGCTGCATAAGCCTGCAAGCTTGTGTCGCAAAAAGCATGTAGTTGAGGGTTTTTAAAAGCTTTACCTTTTGGTGTTAGGCAACGAGGAACACGACAATTACTCAACTCTTGCAAACTTTGCAACCATATAAACCAATCCTTATACTCCTCATCACGAATTATATCGTCCCAACCAACCCCACTACGCCATACGTTTTGCATTATTATTTTGGACTTCAACAAGAAAGGGAAAATCAGATCAAACGGATCATATACCGCAATCATGACTTTTAAAAATTCGCGTTTAGTTGGCTTTCTCTCCCCTCACAATAATTCGACTGCGATAAGATGCAAACCTACATTGAAACCGAGCGTATCAGCTTTATTATCCCATACAAGACCCAAAACGCGTTCTCCTCCTCGATCACACAATTGTTTTTTTATTATTTTTAGGTTGTGAAATTTTAGAGACTTCTTTGATAGCATGTGCATGATTACTTGTCCAGCTGTGCATTTCAAAATTCGAACGTGAGTTTATTTTGATCACATTTTGAATTAAATTTCGTGCTAACTCTACCGTTCGCTGACATGATAAGTAATCATCTACACACAAATTTCTGACCACACTTATAGAGGCCTCTGGCATTTCCCCTAAAAAGCAAGCTGCATGAGTATCTTTCACGTAAAGAGAAATACATTGAGAAGAGTTAGCCCCAAAAATTAAACTTGACATTTCGTAAACTACAGGATATGACTTACGATCGACCCCCCTCCAAAGAAATCGTAAAGCACCACGATCTTCCTCCTTTATTTTCACGCGCAGATACATATCTTTAATATCAGCCGAAAACGAAACTTCGTACTGTCTGAATTGAATCAAAACTCCAAATAAATTTTTAAGCTAGTCTGGCCCCGTGAGAAGTTAATCATTTAATCTTACTCCTGCTGATTTGACAGCCGCGTCAAAAACAAGTCTCACCCTCCCGGCTTGTTTATATTTGTTACCCCGAAGTGTGGTAAATACCAAATTCGCGATCGCGGTAAATCTCCGTCAATTTTTCGCGCAAATCCAGCATCAAGAAATATTTGCATTTCTTTACAGTATAAATCGGAGAAATTTTTATTTTTATCCATCTTTTTTTCAAGTGAGTATAAACGCTTTAAAGCTGTAACCCGCCTACACAGAGAGTTGGTTTCCTGTAAGTACTTAGTGAACGAAATTTGTACACCTACAGATGGCGTGCCGTCCTCACGAAATAGAGTGAATGTCCAGCGTACACTGAGATTTCTCGTGCATGCGCCCTACTACTGCGCGCTCGTCTGTGTTCACTGAGATTCCTCATGCATGCACCCTATACAACTGGGCTCTCGTCTGTGTTCACTCGGATTTTTCGTGCCAACGACTGTGTTCACTGAGATTTCTCGTACACGCAATGACGTAGTTAGTGAAGTAGTGAGCCCGAATAGTTATTCATGAGTTTAGTCGATCATAAAACAGAAAGATTATATATGAATTTTTTTGTTCAAGTATATGTTCAAGCTAACGTATAATTTTGTATTTTTAAATAAATTTTTGTGATTGAATTTTTATGAATTTTATTCGTAACAATAGCCCATAATTTTTTTATATTTTATAGTGCAAACGAATGAAAATACGAGATACGTAAGATTCACAAAAAACGATGATACGTGCCAACAGTATTTCACAGCGTTCACGAGAAATCTCAGTGAACACAGTCGTTGGCACGAAAAATCCAAGTGAACATAGACGAGCGCGCAGTAGCAGGGTGCATGCATGAGGAATCTCAGTGAACACAGACGAGCGCGCAGTAGTAGGGCGCATGCACGAGAAATCTCAGTGTACGCTGGACATTCACTCTATTTCATGAGGACGGCACGCCATCTGTAGGTGTACGAATTTCGTTCACTGTATACTTACAGGAAACCAACTCTCTGTGTATCAGAGTTTGGGGGCAGATCAGTTTTCCACAATAAATCAGTTTCCCAGATAGACCCCAAACATCTGTTTGTTTTTTCTAAAATTTGATAAGCTCTTTTATTGTTCGCACTTATCTTTTTTATCTCACTCACACCCATACTTTCGATCTTAAAATATTGTTCAATTAATTCATCGAATTTTTTCCTTTGGCATTTACAAATTTCAAAACATGCACAAATGTTCAAAAAATTTTCTTCTTTGATAATTTTCTCCTCGTTTTTCTCAACACTAGCATATCCATGCACGACCCACCCCAAAGGTGTCAAAGAAATAGAACAATTACGCTCAAAAATTGCACAAAATTCTTTGTTTACTAATAGCTGCCAATTATCCTGCCCAATCAAAATCTTAGATTGCGCGTTTTTGTATGGTTGAATAAAAATACTTTGCGTTTTTGCTATACATCGGACAATTTCTTTTGAAGGGAGTGATAAGCCAGATGCGGAGATTGCATTTTTAATCTTGAGCTTATTATCATTATCGTCGATATGAAAATTTACCTTTTTACAAAGCATGTAAGCAGAAGCCGTGTTTACAACCCCCTGTAAGTGTATATCAATATTGGTGCCTTGTAAATTTAATTCACTTGCAAGTTCTGCATTAATGGGAGTGAGCGTAGATCCGTCGTCCAATAAGGCGTAAGTTTGAATGTAACCGCGTGGACCTAGCACTTTGACTGGCGCAATCTTTAATAAAGTATACACCCCTTCCAGTCACAAAACCTCATCGTGCTGCTCTGAATCTACGATTGGTGATTTTGAAGCTTTACTTTTTTAAATTTTTAGGTTTTATTTGCGAAGCTTGTGCTTTTCCTTTTAAATTCTTATGAAAATTTTTTTTTTCAGAGAAACTGTGTAGCAAGCTATGATGAGGTTTCTGACATTCCGAGCAATTATTCGCTTTACACTCTGATTTTGCATGTCCCGTATCATTATCATCTCGAAGAACCACTGCTCTGTACGATGCCATATGGACAAAAATTATTGAGATTTACCCAGAACTAAGGGGAAATGTAACATCGTTTATGATGGATTACGAACGAGCTGCAATAAATTCAGCTTGGATGATGTTTCCTGAAGCACTTATATCTGGTTGTCTGTTTCACTACAAGCAGGTGATGTATACAATTTAATTAACTACGTGTTATTTCATAATTTTGTAAAATTATTTTTTTTGTTCACGTAAGTTCATTTTTATGAAAAAATAGGCATGCGTGAAATATTGGTGCCAGAAACTACACATGACTGCAGATACAGACGCAACCTTATTAGAAATAGCCATGTCATTACCATTTCTTTCATCAGCACTTTTCCAAAACGGTTTTGACTATTTAACAAGAATATGCTTGCGTCAAATCCAAAATAAAGAATGCTGACCTTCAAGACAAATACCTGAAATACGTGGTTGCCTTTGGCTGAAATGGTATCGGTTTACGGCGTAGCTATTCGAATGACCGGAATTAGCGAAAATTTTCATAAACATGCATTACAACGATTTCATGAGCACCCAACTATAGTTCTTTGGTTAGGTAATGCAACGTATTCCAGTTTTTCTCTAGTGTATACAGATATTGTAGTTGATAATAGTCAATATAATGAGTAATTATCAATAATATACTTGAATTACAGAAATCCTAATTGTTTCGTCAAGAGACGGAATCAGAGTGGAACTTCATCTCAACTTCTAAAACGAACACACTTCTTTTCCTCTGGAGCCTTGCACACGCTTGCACCCACCGCTGATTGGCTCACAGCTTGTCAGCGCGGTAGCGGGAGGGCCGGGAGAGGTGGGGCTTCAGGACTCGATTTTTTTCCTTGCACGCTCTCTCTCTCTCTTGCCTGATACGCTGAATTGGAAGCATCGTAATTACCTCTCGCATAGTGCTTGAAGTTTTGCCGCTTACAGGTTGTGTCATCTGCAGGAGATCTTCGCCGCCGTCTTCGAGCCCCAGAACTCAGGACATCGTCGTCGAGACGCTAAGTCTTTTATATTTAATTGTATCTCACCTTCATACTTATTCATATTTCGCCAATCTTCATCACCGTATCTAATCATTTCACTAATTACTCTTTACATTCCCACATCTCTTATTAATCACATCTCGTATTCGTGTTGTGCCTCTGCATCTCTAATTCTCGTTCTTTAATTCATCACTCATCCAGCAATCTCTTGCTCATCCTCACCGTCATCCGAACCCTTTCACCTCTCGTTCGTGCTACTCTTCCCTTCTCTACCCAACCCTCCTCTACTCGAAACCACCTTCACAATCGCTCTCGGCTTATCTCTTTCACCCTTCTGCGCGTCTACGCTTATCACATCTGCATCACCTGTGCCTTGCTCAATACACATCTCGCTAATTCTTTCACCTCGCGTCCACGAACAGCTTATCATCCGTACGTCACTCATCCCACAAACTCTTATCATCATCCGACCAGTATCTCCGTCTACATATTTCCACCATCATCTTAGGTTGAATTCTCTCCACGCATCCGCATTCAATCACGTCGCCACAAATCATACATATCACACGTCTATTACACCTACTTAGTGCATCTCATCATCCCGACGTCTTCAATACAGTTCGCCCGCTCCATTTCATCTCTCGTTCCGGAATCAGGGTCCTCACCCGAATACGCCACTCACAACAACCATCATTACGAAGCTCCCGCAGGTGGTAGCTAATTTCGACTTTCGGGTGTCGGCCCGCTTTCACCAGCCTTGCGCTGACTCGTGCGACCGTGCAGGGCCAGCCGGTTCGCAGAGGAGATTACTCCTCCCTCACTCGTGTTGAATTCATACACACCAGAAGTCGTTACCACCAGATCCTCCTGCACATCCTCACACATTCACGTACCAACACAACACACGTTTACTACTGCTCCCATTGTTAATAGTGTAATTAGTTTAATTTGTTCTTTAATTATATTCACTCTCATTCGCTTTTAATAAATCTGAATTTTTTATGCCACCGGCTTTTTCCCATTTATTTGATTGTACTTAATTGTGTAGATCCCCTCCCTCCCTTTGTTCATTTCAGTTATTAAACAGTCAAATTTATTATTATAACTTATTTTTTTTAACTTATCTACTTAGTATTTTCCCCCCTTTTTTGTTTAGTAGAGTCTCCCTTGTCTTGACCTTCTGTCTTATTTTATTTTTTAAATTCATATTAACCTTCTCATTTATAAGTTTCTTTACGTTTTTCTTTTATTAATTGTTTTGAACTTGGACCAAGCAATCCATGTTGGATCGACTGTGTTTACACGCAACACTAATTGAGACCATGGTAGACTACAATCGTGATGGCGACCACATAAATAACGATCACCTTTTAAGGAGTCCTAGATCAGAAATTGAGATATTGAACGACAACCGTTTAATACATCTGCAAGGTCTGATAGAAAACAAAAGGTACGTACACATATATCATTATATACAAAAAAAAATTACAACTTTACCCGTATTATTACAGGATTACTGTGCAACAATTCCTCGATCAAGTAATTGCCAAAAGACGGTTGGATTACGGTGTTCCTTATATGTATAAATGTCCGTATACGTTTTTAAAATGCAATGATTTGAAATGTTATCATTTTAATTAAATTTACGCTCGCAGTGCCGTTCGCACAGCGAAGAGAACTCTACGCTGAACTCAATGTACGGCAAGAAGTTGCCGAAGCTGAACGATTCGTCCAAGAAATGCAGCACGTTTTTGTAAGGGATCCAGGTCGAGGTAAACTATTCATTCCCGTTGTTTTGTACTGTTAACAAAATTAAAAACAAAATGAGAAGAAAACTACTATAATGCAACGCAGGTGTCCAAAAAAATACCACACATAATTTATTAGTCATTTTGTTATTAAGGGGGCAAGTTTGAAAATGCTGGAGCAGTTAAACGTCGCATCGATCGTATTGTGCAAGCCCTGGTAATTCCAGAGGCAGAGGATAATGGTAACAATGTACCGTTGGCAGAAGTCGTTGGTAACCGCAGATTCGTCGGTCGTAATAGAGGAAGACATGGTGGCAGAGGTCGTGGCGGTAGAAGAAGTGGCCGTGTATGTGGTGAAGCTGGTGTGTGTTATTTTTTAGAAGTTTGTTCAAATAAAATATTTAATTGTGTATCATATTTCTTAGTCAACAAATATTATTTTGTCTCAATTCCTTGAATCTAGATGCAATCGATAATGCTCAACAAAATGAACGACAACAGCAACATGGTCGGAGAGGACGTCGTGGACAAAGGCGTGGACATGGTGGACGAGGTACAGAACGCAATCGTCCAGATGCAGACGAAGGTGAATTATTTTGATATACACACTATAAGAAGTAGTAGGATAAAATAAACAATTTTTTTATTTAAAAATAAATTCTTAATGGGCGTATTAAACGATGATGACAATATGGTGATCGTCGAAGAAACAAATGATGTCCTTGAGCAGCCTCCTGTACCAGATGCACGCCTAGGTGAGCATGCCAATCGTCGACAAGGCGCAGAACACGATTGTGCAGATGCAGGAAAAGGTAAATTATTTCGAAATACCTAAAGTAATAGTAGGATAAAATAAATTATTTACATACAACAAAAAAAAATTATCACCAGACGCACTCAACGACGATCATGATGTGTTGATCGTTGAAGAAGTAGATGATATCCCTGAGCAGCCACCTGTATTAAATGCACGACAAGATAAGCATGAAAAACGTCAACGAGGAGCATAACGCGATCGTGCAGATGCAGCAGAAGGTGGGTTATTTTTAAATATTTACTATAATTGGTGATTCGATAAAAGTAATTCTGTTTTCTGTTTGAAAACAAATTTGCATCAACTTTAATTATGATCACGATATGTTTATTGGTGAAGGAATAGATAATGCCCACAAGTTGAAGACTACCAAGATAATCAACGTCCACTGAGAAAAAATGTCAGAGTTGTTGCTGTTGAGGTGCATATGATTAATCAACATCCAATGCAGAATTTGGAAGGTAACGCCCAAGTTGAGCATCATTTAATGGATCATGGTAATTTAGCTGGTGAAGATCCACGTATCGTAGAGAATGCTGATGTGGAGATAGCCGAAGGTGATGTCAGACTGTTAGGTAGGTGTAAAATGCGGGATATTCATACAATACTGTATTAAATATGCTTAAGAGTTCACAAAGTGGGGAGATGGTGAACCACATATAATAAAAAACAAGTTTGGTTGATGCAGAAAGCTTTGATTTTTCAAGTTGACGTGTGAACATCAAATTCGTTACCTTTATGGATATTATAAGACCAATTTTTTTTCGATAGTTACTTGTATCGTCCGACCAGTGAAATAAACAAAGTTACGTATTTGAATCTGGTTATTTTAATTTAACTTTTACTTATTGAGAAAGTATAGGTTACTCATATAAGTTAATATTGTTCACATATGTCCTAGTTGTCATGTAAAAGTTAAAATGTGTCGTTATTGAAGCTCTTTTAAATTGCATGTAAAATAAAAAAATACTCATGTAAATAGTAAACACGTTTTTATTGTATTACGATTTTATTGATGCTCATAATATACTTACCATCAGTAGAAAATACGACTCTCAAACTCTTTTACTATCACCACTCTTCAGCTAGTTTAATAAAGTGCTTACTTATGTCAACAATGAGGCGGGTGCCATTCGCTATGCGCCTATGTCAGGTAGCGCCATTGAGTGAGAGAAATTGTCCCTCGCTAAGATCGCCAGAATGCATGGAGTCTTATAGGAAAATTTTTTAATAAATTAAAAAGAAGGTCATTGAGAGTGAATTGACCAACTGAATCAGTGATTTGAGTAAGTCTTATGTTAGTGTACAGTAATAAATTTTGTTTGGTGTTGCCATGTGTACTACAAGATTGGAAAAAATGAAAATATGGATTGCGACTATGAAAACACAGCATATTTGAGTGCATATACATGCTTAAACTTGTGTAAAGCTAAAAAAACACAAGTAATCCATGGAAACGTAGTATAAATGTGTAAAAGTTAACCTAACCTGTCATTAGTATTAATTTTTATTGAACACTGTGTTGTGAGAAATAGATAAATGTAAGCAGTACTTGTGTTTATCAAGCTCCATACAAGTGCAAGCATGTGTATACACATATATATGTTGTGTTAGCACAGTCACAATCCATGTTTTTATTTTTTCCAATCTTGTAGTACATATGACAACACCAACCAAAACTTGTTACTGTACATTAACATAATACACACTTAAACCACTGATTCATTTGGTCAATCCATTCTTTACACACTTTTTTTTAACTTATTAAAAAGTTTCCCTACAAGGCTGCATGCATTCTGGCAATTTTAGCGAGGGACAATTTCTCTCACTCGACGGCGCCACCTGACCTAGGCGCATAGCGAATATACAAACTAAGCACTGTGTGTGCTATAAAAAATCTTTAAATCACAGAAAAAACTGTTTAACAAGAGATAATGATTTGCTCTCAAACCACATACAGTGGGTCGAGGGACAGTGTGGCGGATAGGGTCACGCGGTGCTGATTGGCTCCACCATTTTCAGCACCTCCCACTATTTTCCATTGTATATAGTGTGACGTGGCGAAGCGAAGGTGTGTACAAGCACGTCACAGAGCCCTTATCATCGCGAATAAACGGCGAGAGTCTCAAAGATAGCTCTCTCTTTCCCTCGTGTATGTGGCTTACTAAGTATAACACGCGGAATTTCGATACAAGGCCCGGAGGCCGTAATAATACAAACAATCTAAGAGCTCGGCTTGACTCTCCCTCCCGTGGTCCTACAAAGGCACCTTAGTAATGTGTACATGAGAAATATCATGAAAGTAGGCTGTATGTCCGTGAGCGATAGCTGTCAGTGTATTGGGAGATAGCTTGGTAGCGGTGGTCGACCGGTGAGGCCGTGTTGGGTGGTGTGTGTGGCAGACCGTAGAGAGTACGTTGCGCCTGCGCGGCGAGACAAGGATAGACACTTGGGCTCGCTGCGAGGCAGCGATGGGATATAGTTCCGGCCAGATTTGGGAATTCTCTAGGACCCAACCTCTCTGACGTGGGAAATCACTAGATCAAAAAAAAAATAGTACCAAAGGTGACGCGCTAGATTCAAATAAGGTCCAATAACACAAGCATCCATCACCTGATGACCCAGGGCGCTTACTGGTAACTCTGTTAAATAAATAATTATTAATAACCCAAGCGCCTATCACCCAATAACCCGGGGCGCTTACTGGCCACTCTGTTAAATAAATAATTATTAGTAAATAACACAAGCGCCTATCACCTGATGACCCAGGGCGCTTACTGGCCACTCTGTTAAATAAATAATTATTAGTAAATAACACAAGCGCCTATCACCCAATGACCCGGGGCGCTTACTGGCCACTCTTTTAAATAAACAGTTATTAATAAATAACACAAGCGCCTATCACCTGATGACCCGGGGTGCTTACTAGCCACTCTTTTAAATAAATAATTATTCGTAAATAACACAAGCGCCTATCACCCAATGACCCGGGGTGCTTACTGGCCACTCTGTTAAATAAATAATTAATAATAACACAAGCGCCTATCACCTATTGACCCGGGGCGCTTACTGGCAACTCTGTTAAATAAATAATTATTAGTAAATAACACAAGCGCCTATCACCTGATGACCCACGGCGCTTACTGGCCACTCTTTTAAATAAATAATTATTAATAACACAAGCGCCTATCACCTAATAACCCGGGGCGCTTACTGGCCACTCTTTTAAATAAATAATTATTAGTAAATAACACAAGCGCCTATCACCTGATGACCCACGGCGCTTACTGGCCACTCTTTTAAATAAATAATTATTAATAACACAAGTGCCTATCACCTAATGACCCGGGGTACTTACTGGCTACTATTGAATAATAAGTTATCAAGTAATTACAAGAGCGCCAATTAAAAAGATCTTTGTTGTACTAGATAGGCAATCAAAATAAATTGTGATATGTTTAATATGTTATCGATCAACTTTTTATCATTTAATAGTGTTGCAAACAAGTGTCCTGGATCATCAGGAAGAAGGTGCTTGACATACTTATGAATAATTATTTATTCACTAGATTTGCAATCAGCGCCCCAGGTAATACGGTGATAGGCGCTTGTGTTATTTATTAATAATTATTTATTTAACAGTGTTGCCAGTAAGCGCCCTGGGTCATCAGGTGATAGGCGCTTGTGTTATTTACTAATAATTATTTATTTAACAGAGTGGCCAGTAAGCGCCCCGGGTTATTGGGTGATAGGCGCTTGGGTTATTAATAATTATTTATTTAACAGAGTTACCAGTAAGCGCCCTGGGTCATCAGGTGATGGATGCTTGTGTTATTGGACCTTATTTGAATCTAGCGCGTCACCTTTGGTACTATTTTTTTTTTGATCTAGTGATTTCCCACGTCAGAGAGGTTGGGTCCTAGAGAATTCCCAAATCTGGCCGGAACTATATCCCATCGCTGCTGCGAGGCTGGTACTGGTGCTGCACGACGTGGCATCGTTAGACTCTAGCCTGCCGAGCCACTAAGTAGTCGCAACACTGCAAGCTAGTGCCAACACACAACCTCGACGACGTTAACCAGGTCGCCCAAGCTCTTCGCTGCCCGTGACGCACGCAGCATCGCCGGGAACAAGACGATTAGTCCGGCCGAAATATTGAACTGGTAGGTGACGCCAGGTTATCTTAGCGTTGTGCATACAGTGAGTGAAAGTGGTCCTCCCATAACTACCCATCCCTAAACGTTTAAATAGAGTCAACCCGAAGCACCCCTACGGAAGTTAGTAACGTATAGCAACACATAGACTAGTAAGCCACATCAGAGGGAGCATCCTCGTGGTGTGCCAATCGAATCTTATATTTTAGTAACTAGGTGGATTTTAATAAACGCTCAGTTCACAACCAGACGCAAAGTGTTATTTCTAATTGGAGGTGCGCTGTGCTGATTGTAGTGGCAGCAGACTAGTGCCGTTACATTGGTCATAAAAAGCTAGTCCACAATACTTGCTATATTGCACTACATGCTGCTGCAATCAGCACTGTACACTGCCAGCTGAATCCCGGTCCCTTTCCCTAGTAGAATCTAAATATAATATTGTACTGAGTGTTGCTATAACTAATTAAAAAGATTAAGGTAAAAACCACACACAGACACGCTAGTCGTAATCCCCGGCTACCGTATCACAATAGATATATAATTCCATGCCTAATTCATTGCAGGGCCTCTTCTATAATTGCGCTGCCCCCACGCACTTGCACACTGCAGCAAAAGCGCGATTGTAGAATGGCATTGTGAAGTGGTGTGATGTGAAATGTTATTTACCATTTTAAATTGGCCGCCACTGACGTGTGCTATAAATGGCGGCTATCCGCTGCACTATCCCTCTCGACCCACTGTAAAAGCACACAAGTAAGGGAACCCTCTAGTGATCTAAAAAAAAAAAAAAAAATCACATAATATATTTTTTACGTGGAACGAGAAGAAAGAACACATATTAACCATTTCGTTAGATAGAATCTAAGTCTGTGTAGAACGAATCGGAACTTGTGTAGAACCTGTTTGTGCTCGTATACAACTAGCAATAATTGTGTACACAAATACCAAGTCGACGCATACTGTTTTTTGTGCAATCCCAACTTTTCAACGTAAATCCTATTTCTACAATGTATAGAACTTAATTGTACTTGTACACAATAGACTATAAATGTGTTGAGTAATTTATATTGATGTTAAACTAATGTTGTGTTCAACTTTTTTGTGCAAGATATGTTGTTGTCTCTGTTTCAGTGTGTTGAGCCTAAAACTGTGTTCAAAAACATGTGTTGACTGCAGTGTGTAAAAATTTTAGGTGCAGATCTGGACCCCTACCCAAACTGAATTACAGTAGATTTCAGTACTTTGAGTTGATGTTAAGTTAGATACTTTTTTCAACTCCTCAGCAGCTGGGACAGATTTATTAAAAAATGTAACAATATCTTTAATTTTACTTTTAATATTTTTTACATCATCATCTGTATCTACGATTTTTGAAGGCACGAGATTAAAAGTATGAGCAAGGCAAAAAAGTTGAGCCTCTCGTCCAAAGTCTTGAGCCACAGTACATTTAATGTTGACAGCATTGTCCGTAACGACTGCAACTATACTTTCTTTTTTTATTTGCCAAGTATAGACCAACTCCTATGGCCACTGTAAAATATTTTCACCAGTGTGTGATTCATTTAAATCTAATACACCTAGATTCACCGTCAAATGTTTATAATCTTGAATGTAGTGGCAAGTCATGCCTAAATAACTCTTAGTGTTTAAAAAATCTGTTCAAATATCAGCTGTCAGAGATGTACAATTTGAGTGCGAATGTTTATTTCTGATAATCGTCGACAACACTTTATACTTGTCTTCCATAAGTTTAGTCACAGTATTCCTATAAGGAATATTGTACAACAGAGCTGCGCACTTCATAAAGACATTAAAACTTTCGTTGGTTACAGTTTCAAAAGGCAAGCCATCTTTTGCCAACATAAATAATAATTTTTGTGTAAGCTCGTTGTGCTTTGATCCACCATCTAAAATAAGTAAAAATTGTGTATAATTAAAGTATTTAGATAATAGTGTAGTCAGAATGATGATAACTACGTATAAATAAAAAAATGTACCTTGAAAAGATTTTTGGTAAGAAAAAGGTTTGGACTAAAAGAAGAAAATACAAAATAATTATCTTTTATTTAGTTTTGTTATTAGAAATCATATACTTACTAAACTTTGATCATTTGTTAAATTGTAGGAATCAAGTTTCACGTTTTTGTGTTTAGATCGTAGGTGTACTTTTAGATTAGTTGTGTTTCCTGCAGTTTTTATGTGATTACAACATAATTGACACTTAGCTCCATCAGGCGTTCTTTTGAAAAATTTCCAAACAGCACTCTTAGGCACTGTAAAATCAAAACAATAGTTTTTAGACTCAATCATTTTAATAATAATTCAGTAAGAAGCATCTTTAGTTGATAAATGGAAAATAATAAATATGTACTGATCCTGTAGGCTAATGCGATAAGTATTCAAAAAAGGTATGTGAGATACTGGAGTCAACAAAACTTTGTTACAAACTTTTACACACTTACACTCGCAAAAAGTAAGTACGGTAGAGTTTTCACGCCAATAGTGAACTTTTAACGTACTGTCTTTATTTCTAACTTCTTCTTTTATAACTCGCTAAATCTAATTGTTCGATTTCCTAGAATTGTATTGACTGTAACTTTGCCTTACTATCTAAAATTATTATATCAATTTTGTACGTAAAAACGTCGATTCGGGGCTGAAAATGCAACGTTACAGATTGTGAAATGAAAATGACACGTGACAAAGTTATTACAGTCGCAAGGCACAAGGTAACGATATGTGAGGTGCTTGGGGATGTCTGATGGTCAACCACACCAGGCTGCACGTATCGCCTAAGGTCCAGGCGGAGGAGCTGTTGGTGTTATTATTCCCTCACGCTCCACACGTTCGTTCCACTCGTTCCTATCGTGTTGTATAAGTGTGTCATGAAGCATAGCTTTAAAAGACTGGTATGTAAAATTGGCAAGGTGATGGGGATGAGAGAGTTGGGAAGGTCTGAGGCTTGGATAAAGAAGGCGTCATCACGTGCTCGAGTGCGAGAGGGGGGGACTATGAGAATAGGATATGGACGGCGCAAAGTACGGTGATTTAAGGTTGATTGAGATGTGGAACGGAATCGATTGGCGAGGTAAGCGAGGCATTAATGACGAATAATGTTAAACGCAAGACATCCCAGGTGGTACTCGCGCCTGCAACGAGCTGAGAGCCATCCCAGTTCCAGCCAGAATGGTGTAACATGTGCTTTTCTCGGGATAGTACCTATTACGAAACGGACGCAAGCGTTGATGGCTTTTTGCATCTTGAGATCCCAAGTGGCATCAAGCCTGAAGAAAACAGACGAAGCATAGTCCAAGTGGGGGAAAGCCAGGCTCTAGACAAGGGATTTTTTCAGGCCACGTGATAGGATGTGTCTGTGGAAACGAAGAGAGCGCAAGGTATGATGCACGCTCTGGTTTATTCTGTTGATTTGGGGAGCCCAATGAAGTGTGGGGGTAAAGACGACGCCCAGATAAATTGCCTTCTCCACAACGGGAATTCTGACGCCATGGATGTGTATGGGGATAAGTGATGATGAATCTAGTTGAGTGATGTAAGCGAAGCTGCCGAAAATCATGGCTTTGGACTTGCTTGAGTTTAATTTGAGACCATTACGACAGGACGAAGATTCTATCGACTCAAGTTCACGATTTAGGCAGGCAACACCTTGGTTGATGGAGGCGTAAGGGCAGTGCAGGTATAGTTGTGTATCGTCGGCATAAATCATATGATTGGAATGAGAGTGGGAGCCCGGGAGATAATTGATATAAAGTGAGGAGAGAAGAGGGCCGAAGACACTGCCCTGCGGGACGCCTGCGGAAGCAGCGTGCCAATCAAAGATGGCATCCCCATTCCTTCCCCCCCCACCCCTATGGCCTGATGACGGTTGAGAAGGTAGCTATAAAGGAGATTTATGGCACTATTGGAGAGGTTGAATTGTTTGAGTTTCTTTAGTGTCCTCAGATGGGGGACTGTATCGAAGGCTTTTGAAAACTCAAATAGGATCATTATGGTGACTTTCTGATGGTTTATCGCCTCCCGTATGTTCTCAGTCATGCCATCTGAGTGCTGTGTCCCTTCCTGAAGCCTGATTAACGTGGGTCTAGTAAGTTATTGTCTGAGATATGATCTGAGAGTTGACGAAACTGGATTCGTTCAAAGGCTTTAAAAATTTCACATAAAGAGGCTATGGGGCGAGTGTCTGTGGGGGAGGTAATTTGGCGAACTTCGGCCAGAGGGAGAAGGAGGGTCCTCTTCCACAATGAAGGAAAGTGTGAATACTGTATGAAACTGTTGAATAAAAAAGTGAGGAATGATAAGATGACGAGGAGAGAAATACGTAGCGTTGGAAATACCATCATGCCCTATTGCCTTTGACGTGGGTGAGATGACTGCTTGATGGATTTCTTCTGAAGAAGTAGGCTTGAAGCTAAAAGGGGAGGGAGATGGGTTGGGTGGAGATGTTCTATTGAGTACCAGATTAATGTCGTTGAAGGTGAGCGGTGATGCTGAGGTAGTAACAAAAGTATATGCGTTTATGAAAGTGTCTGAGGGGGAATAACTGTGTAGGTGATGGTGGTGTGAAATCGGTGAGATTTAGTTTGCGGAGAACAGACCATTTGTCTTCGGGGTTTATGGATGAGTCAATGAGTTGAGCGAAGTATGAATTTTTAGCGGTGAAAAGGCGGTTTGAGACTCGGTTGCGGAGAAGGCGATGACGCTCTATATCTATCTGCAGTCCGGAAAGCCGGGCGTCACGATAGGCTCTGTCTCTATCCAACATCATGTCTCTGATCTGGGGGGTTACCCATGGTTTTCTACGGGATGACAAGGTGATTTGTTTCAGTGGGGCAAGGATGTCAAATGCTTTTAGCAGCGACATTGAGAAACTAGTTGTGAGGGTGTCTAGCGATTGTGGATCTATATCAGAAATGGATGTAGCAAGAGATGAAAGTGAAGCGGAGATGTGAGATGAGAGTAGTTCACTGTTGATGTGCTTGAGATTGCGTGATAAGATGATTTTAGAGGTGCGTGGAACCAGTATGAAACGGAAGACAACCTCAATCCAGGCGTGCCCCGCGATGAAGGGTGTAGTAGACTGTTTGTAACGGATGAGCGCAGAGGGGTCATTTAAGATGAAGATGTCGATCCAAGTATGCGATGGGTTATTGCGGTAAAAGGCGTGATGAGTCGGATGGGAGGGAACGAGGTAAAGTGAATTTTCAGAGATTTTAGTGAAGAGAAATTGCGATGAAAAGGATGAAGTAAATATGTTGATGTTGAAGTCGCCTATGATGATAATCTTTAAATAATCAGGAAGATGATCTGAAAGGGCGTTAAAGAATTGGTGAGGGAGGGTAGCAGAAGGGCGACGGTAAATTATGGCTAATTAGGGCTCTGTGAAATGCTGTTGATGTTTCAAGGATGAGAAATTCTGGTGTGTTGTCAAAGTCTGGGTCCGAGCTTGTAAGAATGATAGTTTTAAAGGAGTCGCGTATGTAGGCACCAACGCCACCCCCCTCGTTTCCCACTCTATCAACACGAAATAAAGAATAACCTTGGAGGCCAATTACTGCATCCAGGGTGTCGGGAGTAAGGAAAGTTTCGGTGATGACGATGACATCAGGGGACGTGTTCGCGACCAAGAGTTTAAGTTGTGCGTGGTAAGGATGATTGAGTTGGTTTATGTTGGCATGTATGATGTTAATGGAGTTGATGGTCTGACGAGAGAGATTGTGTGGGTGGGATGGCGTAATTAGTCATTGTCTAAGTTAAGGGGTTTGAGGTGATAGGTGGGCGAGGTCTTCCTCAGTTGAGAGAGAGAGACAGAGAGAGAAAGAGAGAGAGAGATGCAGGAGACTAAGATAGCTTTTATCATAATTCTTTGAACAAATCAAAATTCAGATTATCTTTGTTGATAGTATACATTGTTATACATTGTTGACAGGTATGTACGTACCCTAAGAATCAATCTAGTATGATCGAAAGGAATCTGAACAAAAAGATATCATGCTTTCAGAGTAAAAAACTAACTAAATCTTACTAATATATAAAGCAAAGTCGTACTAAATATAATAAAAAACAGATTATACCTTACTTTTCCTCTTGATAATTAATCTATCAATATGAAGAAAGAGTTACATTAGCCGTAAAATCCAATATCACAAAAAAATTACCTGAATACAATAGTTACTCTTAGAACACTTTCATCAGTTCTTGTTATTCTGGACAAGGGCACCGGTGAAATTATTATGCAATATCATATTGCAACAATTCACTTAAACTTGGTAAACAAAAATGCTAAGGGTAAAAAATAAAGTTCATATAAAGAATTGTAACATTGATTAGAGTACAATGAAAAACACTGGGTGAAAAAAAAAATTATTCTTGGAGTACTACCATCTCGGTACGTACGTTGTAACAGGTCCGATTGTTGGAAAGTACAGACATATGCAAAAATAAAATTTTTTTATATTTTATAATACAAAAATTGATGGCTTTAATTAATTAATAAATCGAATACTAACCCGAATAGAAATACACATTTTGGCAGGTAGCAGGACCAGCTCCGGTGCCTTAAGCTTGGTCTCCAGACCTCTTCCGGCAGTCTTTCCAGGCAGTATGCAAACTGTTACCAGGTACGTTTCTAGGCAGGTTCAGGCTTCCTTAGGTTCCGGTTGCCAGAAATGGACCGTGGAGTGCCCGTAAGGTACCAAGTATAAATTAAACAAATAATATATTAAACAAAGGTCGGTGACATGAAAAAAGCGTAGCTAATAAAAATAAAACCATGCAAAAACAATGTAAGGTAAATACAAAAGTTTTATTTCCAAATATATACAAGTTAAACATTATCATTATATTTTGTGTGACATGGGTAAAGTAGGATCATACTTTTTCAACTCCTTAAATAAAAAATTCATGTGTCCATTAGCTGGCTTGCACAACCTTGCATAGTATATCAGGACCTTTGCAATAAATGATTGTTCGCATTTTTTTCCATCACTATATTCATTAACATATTCCCTGGCACAGCTGCTGTCATATTTTCGATCATCATTATCATTATCATCACTGCCATTATCATTATTGTCATCATCATCACTATCATCAGCAGGAGCAAAGCGATACTTGTCAGCAAACATTTCCCGTTCATCCTCAACACTTTCACTCAACTCTGATTCATCAATGAATAAATCATAATTTTTATGATTAAAGCAGTGTATTTCATCGGAATAATTATCCACTTCAATACTTTTTTCATTTTCAATAACCAAATTCTGAATGTGTATTGCATCACTCACATTAGTGGTTTTCACAATTTTTTTGTTATTTTCGAATTCTTCGGCTTTCCGTTTTCTTATACTCGCATTTGAACTTTCTTACAGTACAAACGAGATTCAAACTTTTTATCAATAGTATACGTTTATTTGTTACTTTTAAAATACTTATTTGTATACAACGATGATTTGGAGTAATCGGAGCAGAAGCTGTAACCTCAAAGTTGAAGATGTACCTTCAGGGCCAAGCATGGTCAGTACATGGTAACCGTACCTTCAGGTTGCCTGAACCTGCCCGGACAAGCACCTGGTAACGCTACCTACGGGGGCCATAGAAATTAGTGTCCGGTAGCAAGAGATGGCCCTGAAGAAGCCTTGAGGTAAACGGAAAACATTTCTATTCGGGAAGTCAGTGATGGTTAAGTCAAGATGTAGAAATAAATGCATTTCACTTATCTAATTTTATAGCTTTTACCATACTTCATACCAGGCTATCATCCTCTGTTTGATTTACTTTTATTTATTGGCGGAATGAATAATCGGTACAGAACGCTGATGCGTGACTGCTAAGTTCAGCAGAGTTTACAACGTAAAAGTAATACACGAGGATCGTGCTGTCGAGTCAAAAGATATGATGGCGGCTGAGCTGGCCTAACTCGGCGGTTTTCTTCTACTCTCCCTTTTTGACCGTTGATGAGCAGCCGCGCCCGCATGCCAGGTCACCGTACAAGCGGCTGAGAGGGCGAGACGGTAGCAGCCGCGAAATACAAATCAACATCCTCCATTTGGTACACCCATTTCTTGATGTCTTAATAGGATAAATAGTGATGGGTTTAATTAAAAAATTGACAATAATTCTAAGATTTCATTATTTATGTACCTAAACATAAGTGTAAGGTATGCTTTCCACTATTATGTTTGATGAGCTGTGTGCTTAAAAGATTCTGCCAACTTTTAAGTAAGAAGCTTATGATTGTGCGTATGTATAGATATGATAGCATACATTTACTTTGATAAGATCAAAGTTTGTTAGTAAACTAATTATCTCAAAGTCACGCCAGATCACCTGCCACTTTTTAGAGCACTGCACGGATGATCTGTTCGTCTGTTTCTTTTCCCCCCTCTCTCTCTCTCTCTTTCTCTCCCTCTTGCATGCACACAATGGTTCGATGTAGTTACTATACCTATGTATAATAAAAAGTATAACCTTGCTCTAAACCATCTTTTTAAATTTATATTGTAGTGATATAGGTCCGACTCCTATTAAGGGTACCACCCTGGGCACTGAGCACTTGAGAGATGGAAGGGAAGAGGGATACTGGGAGGGAAGTTGGGGGAAATTAGTTAGTTTTACTGCAAGAAGGTCGCCCATCTTCTCCTTCAATACAATTACGTGGTGAAAAAGAACATGTGAATATTCACAGATGTACTTGCCCGAAAAAGTCGCATCGACTGGGAATCGAACCTTTCTTCTTCTTTTTTTTTTTTTTAAGTTTTTATTTGCAGATTAAGACAAATATTGTACATTTTTTGGCGCAAACAAAAATACAAACAAAGACCATAATATATGACGTACAACTATGCAGATACTTGTCCTATTACAAGGCTAGTTCGCGTCTGAAAGATAGCGGGTTTAAACAAATAATCAAGCAGAGTGTATGAGTGACGGAGATAAATTCGTCGATATTCAAACGGATTAACTGAGTATATGACGCGGGAAAAAGATGATATAAAAATCCATGTACAGTAGCTATTGCAAGGAACGAGTGAAGGGGGGAGGATATATATACATATATATATATAGAGGGGGGTGACGTCTTAGAGACAGTGACATTATCGTATGAGTTTAAGTCGCTGCGCGGAAAGCTTACAAAAATGTAGATATATGTAAAGTATATGATAATAGAATTAGCGAGTATGGAGATACACGGTAGTATGTATGACAGACCCAATACTTAGGGCAACAATAGCGCGTACTTAAATAATTAGTTTTTCAAGTTTAATCTGATTTTCTAACGTCTTATCTCGTCTAAGAATATGACGTCATCTGCGAGCCACCAGTACTTAATGCTAAGACGATGAAAGTCCTGTGTGTCGTTTTTTGATATGGTTCGTGAGTATTTAAACGAGGCTGGGTTCAAATCAGTTGGGTTAAATGAGATAAACTTATTGGCTTGGTGCCTTGAGATGATACAGGATAGGGGTATTAAGTTCATCCTGTAGGTAACCGTTCTTGTCAAAGAAGGCAAAGGAATGGGGAGTCAGATAGCCCGATTGGGCCTCATTTAAAAAATCTCTAGCGGCGTCTGTGATGAAACTAACGCAGTAGCAGTTCTCAATTTTGGCAAGATTCGCAAAGTAGTCTCGGTTGATTTTTAGGAGAAAATTATCAATTCGTGGGATTTGAGCCAGATTATAAATGACTTCGTTACTCACGAAATGATCAGAGTCTCTTTCTCTAAAGATGTACAGACAAACACGTAAACAATGACGCTCAAATTTGCGAAGTTTTTCAACTATAGAGGCGCTTAAGTTCCACCAAACAGGTGAGGCGCATGTAATTATGGGACGAGTAAGTAAAAGATAACAAATAATTTTGGCCTTTAGAGAAAGCGTCTTATTGAAGAAGAGCCTGGAATAGGCTTAAAAAGCTGTTTTAGTTTCATCTAGTTGCGTTAAAACGTGTGGGGTGAGTTTAAGTAAATAGTCAAGGCAAAGGCCGAGATGTTTAACCAAATTTTTGCTGTCGATCATGTGAGAGGTTTCATTATCGCTGATCGTAATCTTGAATGCTTTTATTTCGTTTCTAATTCGATTGCGCCCAGACACGCAGATGAGTCTGAGAGACAAATAGAAGAGAGCTACTTCGGTTTTAGGGAGGTTTGTTTTTAAGTTTCGTTGAGTATACCAGTCTTTGATGTGTACTATTACTCTGTTGATCTTGTGTTGAATAACCGGGGGGAATCTATCCGCGATCAGCACAAAAAAATCATCGGCGAAGCAAGCAGAATAAGTTTTGTTGGAGGAATTAAGGCCGGAGAGCATAGGAAGAGAACAAGTGTAAATATTAAACAGCTCTGGAGAGTTAATGGTCCCTTGCATGAGTCCTTCTGGGATGGAGAACGTGAGGGAGGAAGTTTGGGTACCATTTCAAGTAATGAACTCTCTTTCTTTAGTCATAGCCCAAACAAGCTGGATAAAATCAGACGGAAATTTGAGGTCAAAGAGCGTGTAGAGCAAACCCTTAATCTACGCCGAGTCAAATGCTCTTTCAAGGTCAATGAGGCATGCTCCGATTGACTCTTCTGCATGGAGGTGCTTATTAATTTCTGTTATAACCTTGTGAATTGCATGCGTTGTGGAGAGGTGTTGCCTGAATCCAAACTGTTGTTTGGGATGATTTTGAGCTCACGGGTGTAGAACTTCATCGAGTAATTGATGACAGCTTCATAGACCTTACTGATGGCTGGTGTGAAACTAGTGGGGCGATAGCTTGACACACAGTTGCTAGGCTTGTTTTTCTTCAATAGGAAGAGGACTTTTTTCCATTCTTTGGGGTAGTAACTATTGTTTAGACAATTATTGAATAGAATGGTGTAGTCCTTGATGACCTTGGTGAGAAGATGTTTGAGAACGATCGGCGGGATTTTGTCAAAGCCTGAAGAAGTTTTATTGGGCAGATTGTAAAATATAAGGGCCACTTGGGGTACGCTGTGGAAAAATAGTGAGAAAAGGTCAATTGGCGTTGAGTTGGCGTGGCATATTTACCATTTCAAGGAATGCGCCAAGTACGTTAAGAGTGTCTTGGGGCGAAAGAATCTAATATTTATTGTCGATTATATTAAGCTCATCTATATTTGCATTACAGCGTTCTAGAAGGAACAGCTGATCGACATCAAGGAGTATACTATCGATTTTGGGGGCTCCTTTGGACCTGAAAAGCCTGTTAATAGTTGGAAAAAATGAATTAGGCTTCGTATGATCTATGGATTTTAGCTGGGAGCTCCAATACTTATTATAAGAGCCCTTATATTCGTTTTGAAGGTAGTAGTCGATCAAAAACACTTTTCTTACGATTTTTCTAAAATTTTGTGTATTCCTTAAGATTGCTATTATTTATCATGAGCCAAAGTTTGAAGAGGCTTAGCGGTATAGTTTTGGAGATATTAAAGTTTTAATGTTGAACTTTTAACATAGGAGGTATAGGAAAGCGCCAGATTGGGGGTTGATTTGTGAACGAAATTGCTTATATCTCTAAAACGCTTCTTACAATGTTTCGTAAAAAATAGTATGATATAATTTATATTATAAAGCAACTGTGGTTCCAATGTAAAAGGGCTCAGCGGTATAGTTTTGTTGTTCGAGCTTTGCAAAGTTGATAAATTCAGTGAAATTTCAGTAGAACGAGGAGCGTTATGAAAAGCCGGCAACACTGCTTTCGTCGATCTCTACATGTATTCATGAATCTGTATGTATATTCCTTCCAGTACATTGTACGCAAGCTACAGCTGATAGTATAGATGAAAATTAACAATATTTTATTTTGAATCAATAAATTTTATTTAAATCATAATTATTTAACAAACATAGACGAAAATTTAAGAAATAAATTATTTATGCATATGCAAGTAGTAAAATTCAGAATTTTACAACGAACATTTATAAAATATTGTTGTGTTATAAATATTGACTTAATCATTGACTATTTGAGGGACTTGTACATGATTTCAAGTAATCAATAACTTTTTGTAATATCTTCTTGTCTTTAGTAATAAATGGCTTATTATTTTCATCTAATTTACAAAATAAGGTCTTAATATCATATTCTCCTCCAGAACAATAATTATTTTGTAAATAGATAAACGTAATTTTTCGTTTTGCAATCTTTTTTAACATTCCAGAGGAAATATTTTTCTTTAATTTGTTTAATTTTGGTAAAGTATCATCCATATCTTGCGATTCGTTAATGTCGTTCAAAGTTTGTTTGAAAGTTTTTATAGATACAAGTAATATTTCTTCTTTTGCAATCTTAATAACTAATTCTTTTAGAGTCCTTATGTCGAATTCAGCATCGTGCCAGTTATTCTCGATTTTTTCTGGTAAAAAATCTCTAGATAAACTTTGCAACTAAAACGCACCCGGTCCCTTACGCTCAGGCAAACATTTTTAAAAAAAAATTAGAGTATCAGAGAAACCACTGATTAAAGAGAACTCATTTATCAAATTGTTATTCAAGATTGCTCTAACTAATTTACTGCGATCGAATTGAGCGTTATGAGCAACTAGTACACATGATTTTCCTACAGCAACTAAATATTGATGAAAGGCATGTAGCGCTTCAGAAATATTCAAGGTAACTAATTTTTTATTATTGATGTACAATTCTCCGTCCACCGATGTCAAGCCTGTCACTTTAGTTGCATTAGGGTTGATTGTTTGAGTCAGAGTAACGTAACAATTAAAAATAGTCTGTTCATGTAAAGCTGCTATTTGTAAAATATCGGCACATTTTTCGAAACCTGACGTTTCAACATCGAAGTATACAATCGCGTTATTGGACGATAGTGCAGTGGTATTAACGTTAAAAGGAAAATTACTTTCGATGTGGTGACAAGACCTTAACATCATATTACTACATTTAATATCTTTCAGTTACATGTGCTGAGTCAGGATGTGACCTTTATTGTAGATAACTTAACTGTATATACATTTTGACTGATAAAGTTTATAATATTAAGATGATTTAATTATTAATACTCCATTGCCGTAGTTATGACTGACTAGTCTTTATCAGTCATGCTGCGTTTGGCATTTTCATGTTCGCATCTGCATAGTTCCCTGAAGAGGGAGTCAGGATGACTCCGAAATATTGGATCACATTGTCCAACTAATATATGAAATGAATAGCCATGCTCCAAGATTCCACGTTTTTTCATTTAAATTTCCTTAATCATGGTAAAAGAGCAAGAAGACAGTAGTTTTATTATCAAATTGAAAATTACTTTTTTTTGGCAGTTTTGTTTCTGTACTCATTCCGCAGTTTGGTTTATTTCGCACACCCTCAGATTTTTCTTTCTGTTTTCGGAGTAACTCTCGTTTTTTAGACAAGGTTTTTCGGCATAATTTTTGAAAATGAGATCGTGCAAGAACGGATCTTTTGAATCTTAGAGAGTCCGTTTTCAAAGCGTGCTTGGAGGTGTGTGTGCCAGGTGACAAGGTCATATTTTCTTTAATTTCAAGTAGCGAAGCCTCACCATCATTTTTTGTGCAGACGGCACTGGCAACTCGATAATCGCACGACACACTTGTACTTAGACACACATTTTTCAGTGCTTTGTGCACGATCGTATTATTCACGCTCTCATTTGCTTGGCTGGAAGCTGCCACGGAAAATTTGTGTGCATTTACAGCATATTTATCAAATACATCGCGCAGCGGTTGCAATAACGCTTCATTCAAAAAAATAACAGTTTGTTTTTCTATTTTTGATGCACGGCAACACCAACTTCCGCACTTCTCATGTTCATTAAAAAAGTGAAAAGGTAAAGCCCTTAAAATTTTTGCAAGATCATCAGCCTGTCCCGTGTTTTGAGATATAGCGTTAGTAAAGCACTTTTTAATGTGACCTATAACACCTTGTCTACTAACTTCTCTGAACGTTTTTGCCAATTCGTATAAATCGTTGACAAAGTGCTTCACTAAATGATTTTTGTCGGCTAACTTAAAAATTTCCAGGTGACTTTCTTTACGTATTGCAGCAATCGTCGAGCTATCTTCGTCTCCAATAACGACCCTCACTTGAAGATTACTCTCTTTTAAAATCGGTGAATTGTTGACAAAAGCAGCACCAGCGTCCGCCTCCATAGCTTTTGCACTGCCTTCGTAGTTGCAGCGACAATCGTGATCGGTTTTGGCACGTCCCATATCGCATGCTTTGCATTTTCTGTTCCTCGTTGTGTAGTCCAAAATTTTGCCTGATAAGAACCCAATTAATGTTCCGTACCCATTTAGACTGTCGTAACTACGACCGTTGCCTCGTTTACTCCACCCCATATCATAGTCACAATAATATTTACAGTATCACCAATAGCTTTGTCGAAGGATTCGGATGGATTGTGAATTCTGTTACTGTAAGATTGGAGGGTTTGATTGTGTGGATAGATGGCTTGGACTATGTCTGTGGGCCTACAAAAATATATAAAGAGATTGTAAAGACAAGAAACTTATCTAAAATTGTGTTTTTTTTTATTTGTAAAACATAACTGTATAACCCATTGAATTCAGCTATTTATTTGATGTATGATTTGATTACTTATGTAATAATAAAGGCTGACAAAAAGATTTATAAGATTAATTCGAGAATAAATCGTGATTATCTGTTCGTACAATCAATCTTGTCTTTCACCAAGCACTGTACTCACGGTTGAGGGTGGTGATAAGAAACGACTTGTATTTGTGAAGTTTTTTTATCTTTGTTGTGACATAGTTAAGAACATTGTCTTTTGGTTTGTATTTGGGTACGACGCTCTCAATTGAGCTGATTATCGCATTATTAATGTCGACAATGAACTTGTCTATCTCGTCGTTAGATAGATTAGTGTTAGTTGGAATTGAAGAGATGTAGTTTGTTTAGAGATTTTTTGAGAATTGTAACCACTTCGTTTTTTTAAACATGTACCTATTGGAGGCGAGTGGGCTTATTCTAGGAATGTCCTCTTGTAAATTCAGATCAATAATTAGGGCTTTGTGGTTGCTGTTATAGGCAGCGGTAGTAATTTTATTAAATAATAGGTTTGAGATGTTTAGCCTATTGTCTGATATACATAGGTCAAGGTAGGAATTGGTACTGGGGAAAGTGGGGGTGGCAAGGGGGATGACCTTAGCCCTGTAGCGGATACCTTTGGTTTGCTCCCAGCGCTTCAGCAGCGCGCCCTTGAGCTTGATCGTGGAGTCACCCCAACATGCATTACGAGCGTGTAGGTCACCAGCCATTATAAAATAGTTGGAATTTTTGTGGAGTTTGAGGGACGAAAAGTTGTTGGAAATTTTGTTATAAAATACTTTTTGTTGTCGTTGTTAGCATATAGTGCTAGGACGAAGAGATTTTTGTTGTTGGGGAGGGAAATTTTGATAATAGTATTCTCCAGTATGGAGTTGCTCGCAGATGACGAATAGTAAATAGCTTCGTGCTCTATTGAGTTTTTAATCCATATAGCTGTGCCACCTCCCTTGAGGCTATTAAGTCTGTCAGTGCGTATAATTTTATGATTAGCAAATTGTATAGAGTGCCTGGCATTAAGTTAGATTTCGCTTATTAGTGCTAAGTCGCAGTCTGAATCCGTGAGATAATTACATAGATCGAATCTCTTGTCCAGCGAGACTAAAGAATTAACATTAATGGCTATTATTTTAAGTGACTTAACAGCTCTTGAAGAATTATCGTTTATACTATTATGAGGATTAAAAGCTATTTTTATTCATTGGAACGATTTTCAGCTTTTCGTAAAGTTTGTTAATCCACTGAGTATTATTTTCAATTAGGTTTTGTATTATATTGAATCTGTTATTAATCGATTCATTGATTTGTTGTTCGATACAGAGGAGAAAGCTTTGTAAGTTAAAATTATTTACAGGAGAATGTTGGCCATTAGCAAAAAGTTGCTGACTAGCATTGGCGTTAAGGGGCCAAGCGGTATGTGAAGTGAGGGAGTTAGGTGTATATTGCCTTGTGCGAAGGGCGGGGAAATCTTTAGTGTAAGATTTAAAGTTATTCGGATCGTTGCTCCCTTTGGGATTAGCAGAAGCGACGCTATTTACAAATGCATCTACTTTATTGACACGCGCAAATTTTTCAGCTTGAGCATCGTTGCGTCTGTTAGTTTGCATATGCTTAGTGAATTTTAAGAAAGGATAGCCTTTGTAGAAGACTGGATGTCCTGTGCTATTACAGTTTGCGAAGTGCGGTAAATTTTTATCAGTCAAATCTTTAGGTATAGAGCAGTTACTGGGCTCATGGTTCTGCCCACACTTGACGCAACGAAACAACGAAACTCTAGTGAACAGATGCGCTCGCGTGTCCAATGCATTGACACTTCGTACATTGAAAGAGTTCTTTTTTTTAGCGGTTTCCAGTGAATATTTTGATACGCAAGAGTTTTAACTTTAATCAAATTTTGGACGATGCTATCGTTGCTTAAGTGAACAAGAAAAAAGCCGGGGCTATTTTTATTTTTGTTTTTGTTGAGACTAGCCTTTGATAGTTTTAAGATTTCAACGCCGGGAACATTGAGTTCGGTCAGTTCGTCCTTTAATTCTGTATCAGAAAAATCACCTGCTATACCTTGAAGCACGAGGCACTTTGGTTGCGAGTTTTTAGGCGTATACGTAAAAAACTCTATTTTATTGTCTTTAAGTACTAGAAGTATGTTATTAAACGAGCTGATCGAATTCAAACACAAGGTACACTCATTTTTATCCAATTGCTTTAAATAAAAGTCGCTTTTATTGAATTTAACTTTAAATAAATTAACTAACTCTTCAATCTTTTGGTTACGCACAAATATTGGAGGAGGACGGTTCTTGCCTTGGGAATGTTGCGTGGTGACGTACTCTGTCGACATATCTGCATTGTTAGTGGACTTGCGTTGATTGGCAACGTCGCTTCCCTGCGTAAGCGTGCGCTGGCGGCTGCTTCTCTTATTTGCTCGGATGAGTGAGCAGTCAATAAGGCAGGGATGGTAGCACCAGCTGCCTGATGCGATCGGTGTTCAGGAGAGCGTTGACCAGTGCTGTTACGCGGCTCTTTCGGTGGTATAGATCGGAGCTCGCCATCTTCGACGCTTTCGTCGATAAACTTGGGATCAGTTGTACTTCTCAGAAGAGAATCTTCGTTCTCTACCTCTGTGTCTTGCAGCAGGGAGAAACGATTACTGGTGAATAGCGATGGCTGCTGGAGGGGTGCGTTGACGCTGCGCGTTTTGAGTGCGCGCTGCGGCTTATCCCAGCTGGCTTGCGTGTGCGACTGTTGTTTAGTGGCCGCACGCTCTAATGGCAATTTGACACTGGCGTCAGATGGCGATACATGCAAAGGCCTCTTCTTTGCGTTAAGTGTATTGGGAGTAAATTTGGTGTTCGGTTGTGAACGAACGCTGAACTCTTTTTTTGCTTGCCGAAAAAGCTTTTCGAGAGATGCAGAGTTGGGCATTTTTTTGCCACGGTTGAAAATCATACGAGAGATTTTCTTCGTAGGAGGTGGGAGTAATCGTGGTTGGAGTGCCAGTGACACGGATATTCAGAGGTGTGGTGTGTTGGACGAGTCGGCCATATTGATGACGCCGCCCATGCTTATATCCTCCAAGATGCTGGGAGAGGTAGGTAGGCTTGCGTCTGCCATACCGGACTCTGGGCACCCGTCTGGCAGGCTGCTCGATTAGCGATATGCAGAGATCATAGGGGAAACCAGCACTGAAAGTTTGCGGCGAAGCACTACCCGACTGTAGGTTAGGTTACACGGCAATAGCTCGTAGAAGCATGACCGCTCGCCATAAGCGCTCGAAGAAGACTCGGCTGGTAATCGGACCTCGGTCTCCCGCGTGCTAACCCATGACCTCGCCAACTGAGCCACCATGGAAGGTTCATCTCTTCGACGTTGTTTTAAATCATGGTAAAAGTTATTTTTCTTTCCAATTTATCCTATCGTATGTAAACATGTACGTAAATAAACGTGCACAAAGTATTAGATATGTATAACACGACAACCTAACCTTTGAAAACTTAAAAAACTCGATTTGTGACGTCTGTTAGTGAATGACTGACTTTTAAACAACATTTTTCAAAAAAAAAAAAGTGATGAAAAAAAATTGGTTGCCGACATAAATTTATGTTAGATGGCCTTAAAAAACCAATGATAAGATGGATTGGTGGTTTAGTCAACGTAAGGATTTATGATGGCTTTGAAGAGGGCCAGTAGCGATACTTTCAGTTAGAAGCTGATCATATTTCTAGCAGATGTAACTGCCTGACCTACGTAAGGTTGTTCTCCTTAACTTGAAATTGTTGCAAGAGGTGCTTGAACAGCACCAGGTTGGTCAGAAATACGGCCATGATACCCTTAAGCATTGGATGTGGTTATGCCCTAGTCAGACGTCTCCTAGTATTAGCGTTAATAACACTTTTGTTTTCACGACACTTGGTCATCTTTACAATCCAGGTCAGAAATCAGCGTAAGCCGTCAGCCCATTGCAAACTGTCAGTGTCGCTGGTAGCCAGGATACTCAGCTGCACGACTAACAGCTCTGTTCTTGACGGACTGGCAGTGAACAACTAAGATAATCGATTTTCTGTTCAGGATTATTATAACCAAACTCTCTGACTTTAATTACAGGTGGCTTTAATTATACTCTGACACTTATACTATGACTTTTATTGCGAATTCTGAGCTTATTTATTACTATTACTTTTTATCAAGAAAAAAATGTGCTAAAACCATTTAGGAAGTATAAAAAGTCAGTATGCAAAATTTTATCGAAATCAGTTGAATAGTTTTGGTAATTAGAGATTACAGCGGTTTTTGAGACTTTGCTTTATATATATTAATGAGATGAGATATTTACGTGGTAAGATTTTTTAAAATAATGACTGATTCTTATCATGTACACCATCTTTTATAAATAAGTCACACTAATTTATAATCTACTACATTTCCAGTTATAGTTCCTATACTGGGCAATATTTCACCACTATCTGAAAATAATTTTGTAGGTAAAAATCCAATTTACGTACATAGATGTGTTTGTCGTAACGGATGATAATGTTCACATTTTTGTAACTTTTATAAGCATTCGCCAATATTTTCATGAGTAAAATTATGCGCACATGTATTGATGTAGAATAATTATTAATGATCCTGATATGATACATCTAAGTAAGGGCTAGTGGTAACTTATTCCCGGACTCTGACAATAAATAACCAAAGTAGGATCAATTGACCGTTTTAATGTAAAAGAATACATCAAGTCATTGAAAACAAAAACAAACAGGTTCAACGCTTTTCTTGATTATGAAGATAATATTTTTAATTTAATTATACATGAAAATACACTAACTACAGTCTGAAATGTCATTTCATCACTGTATTTCTAATCATTATTTACTTAATTTTTGCTTGGTATTTAATTTATTCATTCAAGCTAAAATTTTGTTCCTATCAGTAGGAATTTCGAATCTTTAAATATTTGATCTAAGAAAATAATCAACAACCAAGTTATGTCTTATCTGATAATTTTATAAATTTGGCAAAGCCGAAAAGAATCGATTTTTCGAAATAATATAAATTATAAAATTTCAAAATAGCATTTACAGTGTTTTAATAACTTACAGTTTTTCTTAACTTAACTTACTTCTATGATCGTTGTTAAGGGAGTTCTCTCGGTTACAGAACTAACAATGAGAAAAAGATGATAATTTATCCACGAATGAATAAAGTCATGAAAATGGCATTGTCAAAATTTAAAGGCATGAGGGTTCTTAGGAGCTGAGTAATTAATATTTATACTTAGTTAATTTTTACATGTAGGCTTATGGGCTGATATCTTTTTAAGCGCTTCTATTGCATTTACCTCGCTTATAAACAATGAACTTTAGATGGTAATTTTATCAATGATAAAAAAAAATGTAATGATCGCATTGATTTTTATTAAACATCTCGACGGTCCTTTTGAGAGAAGAGATTAATTAATAAGCGTGGTAAAAGCTACAATAGGATATGTTTTCACAGTAAAGCGAGAAAGACAAACGACATACCAAACTATAGAGAGCGTTGGATGGACTATAGAGAGAGATTGGACGTTCTTAAGCCGCTGCTTGCTCGCACACAGTCCCAAGATCTTACTAGGTTGACCACAATGATGATTTTTATCCTACACAAGGGTACTCGTGGCGATTATGATAATAAGGCTGCTGCTTTTAACGTCAGAACCCAAGTTGACGGTTCTTTTTTTCTTGTTCCTCTTAGATTCACTTTTTAGGCGAGTCTACAGTGGCCTGGTTTACTCGAGCTTTTCCCACAAGCTTTATCGCCAAACTAAGTATTACATTTGCTTGAAATACACGGTTCTAACACGCAGCTTAATCACCGAATTAAATCTTATATTGGCTTAAGGTGTCTCATTACGAAATCGAAATACCTTAAGTATCAACGAAACTTGGAGGAATTATAGTTGAATGTGAACCGAATCACCTCTAAAATTTTGAAGCTGTGTTGCCAGGCAATTTTTTTAAAACAAATCTCTTAAAAATTAATGTTTAACTTATGCTCTGATGGAAGGTCATACAATATTGATTACAAAATTTTCAAAATATACCTTAACTTTTCGTATAAAACTAGGAATTGAAAGTAGAAATCATAAGCTTCTCAATGATATTAAAAAAATTTGGGTGTGCCAGGTGATATTTTGGTATTAGTTATCAAAAAGGTGATTATGAATGAAAAGACACAGGTTACTTGTGCTATGGCAGCGTCATGATCGGATGTTTGTAGGTGTGATGGACTGATGTCATGCAATCAGATAGTACTCGTGTGATGAACCACCTTAAAATACGCAACAAAACTTACTCTCTCACCTTTATAGTTACTTTAAACTATTTAATGAAAAAGAAAAGGCGAGTATTTATATGTGCAAGGAATTTTTATACTCTTACATTTAAGGAGGACATGTCAGGTTGAGGATCTGAACGATCAATCAGAGCTTTACCTAACTACTCGCGATTGACACGGGCACAGTCGTGGTGCAATAATTATACAGTAACTTATAGTTAAAACTGCTAATCTCTCAGATTTTACATTTGGTGTAATTTACTGTCGAAATTGTGTACAATAATTGTTGTGAATTATACGCAGTAAGGAATGTTAAAATTGTTGATGGTTTACATTCTTGGATGTAAGAGTGTGCGAATGAATGTTGTAAAACAAGTCCTTTATAACATTGTTTGAAGGTTGCATGCATAGTTCAAGTTTTGCGATGGTATTTTGTTTCAAAAGAAGTAAGTTGTACGTGATTGCAGAAGCAGGTATGCAGCTCGATGTTCAATGAATGCTAAGCATTCGATTTTTATAATTCAAGAAGAGGAACTAAGTATTTCGAAATAATGAATGTTAAGTATACATGACATGGGATTTCACAATTCCACTAAATATCATTTCAAAATTCAAAAAAAAAAAAAATTTAGTAACAAATTATTAAAAGGACTATTTTCGCTCATTTATCACAATATTAATGGGCTTTTGTAACGTAAAGGCGGTCGTATACTTACTTTATGACACTGTATATCGTCCATATACTTCTCGTAGAGTATATTTCTTACTCGCCAAGACGATGAATTAATGGTATTAATAAAAAACCAACAAACCAGAGGGTATTAATGGGTCATGGGACCCACGGTAAAAACAAAGTTCTGAAAACGTTAGTACTGCATTCATGTTGTTTACTAAAACAAAAACTTGAAAACGAATGAAAAAAAAAAAACAATAAGTAGTTTAGTACTCACGATGGTTGAACTTCATGAGTACTGTATTTACGCACGACGTTCTCACGAAGTTCAACCATCGTGAGTACTAAACTACTTGTTGTTTTTTTTTTTTTCATTCGTTTTTCAAATTTTTGTTTTAGTAAACAACATGAATGCAGTACTAACGTTTACAGAGCTTCGTTCTTCCTTTGGGTCTGGCGACCCCCTTGTTACCTGAGAAATTGTGTCTATACTCATCTCATATTTAAAGAACTTCGTTCTTACCGTGGGTCCTATGACCCATTAATACCCCCTGGTTTGCTGTTTTAATTTCCTTTATAATTTTTTCATTTGTTTTTTCTTTTTTTTTTTTTTTAATTTCTTGTTTTATTTTTTTCTTTATTTCTTGTTTTATTTTATTTTTTTAATTTCTTGTTTTATTTTTTTCATACTTAATTTTATTACATTTTTTTTTATTGTTTTGTATTTCCTTTATTTAATTTCTTTTTTTATTTTCATATTTAATCTTTTTTTTTCATTCCCTTTTTTATTTTATTTTTTTTCATTCCATTGTATTTATTCATGTTTTTTGTAATTTTATTTCGTTTTGTTTTCATATTTCATTTCATTAATTAAAAAAAAAATTTTTTTTTTTAGTTTTTTTTTTTGCGATTTTATAGCCCATTAATACAATTTTTGTTTTATTTTTATATAATTACTCAATGACATTGTGCCATTATTTGTTCATCAAATTCAAAATAAGTGCCCTTAAAAACCATTAAAATGATATGAAACTCGAAATATATTTATATAACGATCTTACATAATTCATTTATAATTGATGTAATTAATTACTTTATTTATGTAATTATGTGATAATGTTACATAATTTGTTTGTCGAATTCGAAATAAGTGCCTTTAAAAACCATTGATATGTTCTTCAATTGATACGTTCTTCAACTCTATGCTACATGTTTATTTTAATTTTTTTTTTTTTTTTTTTTTTTGGATGTATTATTTAGAAAACAAATACATAATTTATAAAACAAACACGTAATTGAATGTATTATCAGTGAATACACTTAAAAATGGAATGTTGTAGTTATGAACCGCACCATAAGTACAAGAAAGCGAGTTTCTATAGCCGGCAGCGCTCGTAGTAGAGTGGGTAAGGTACTGGACTCATATGCAGGAGGTCGAGGGTTCAAATCTCTCTATTGGAAAATGTTTTTTTTTTTTTTAGAATTGTAAAAGAAAAAAATTTAAAGTGAAAAGAAAATAAAATTAAATCATGTTTAAAAATTAATTGCTTGGGAGCATGAGGGGGAATGGTGGGCAAAGGTGTGGAGAAGAGTAACACGACACGGTTGGCAGATGTATATATATATAATATTATGTAGTGGGGAGAGGGGAAGTGTGTAGAGAACAGTTGGTGAGGGGGACGGGGTAAGGGGGGAAACTTGGGAGGAAGAGACTCCGGGTAAACCACTTTCGTTTTCAAAAAAAAAAAAATCTGTCGGTTTTAAAGTTCCAGACCCCCGAGTAACGCGACATTAAGAACTTCGCTCTGAAAATTTATTTGTTACTTGCCAAAATGTGTAGTACACCAATCAAAACAGTCATAATCAATTTTAACAAATGGATGTGCATGCTATTTGCACTTTATATTGTAGTGCTTTGGAACACAGTGAGACGCATCATAACGAATATGCTTTATTTCAGGAGAGGAACCATAGGGAGGAACCATATACACGATAAACAATTTTCACAATTTTACAACGCTGAACGTTGGAAAAAATCTGACACTCCGATATAAATATAAATAAATGTCAGATTTTTTCTAACGCTGGAAATGCGAATCACTTTTTCGGTGTACCATGTGTGCAATGCGCAACTGCACGTGTTGAAACAGAACGGCACAGGTGTTCTGCATTCCTTGAGGATTCTCGATAGTTAAGGAGGCTTTCCAGATATTTGAATAATAAAATTATATTTGATAATTATAAAAAAAAAAAATTTAATAATTTATTCACCGGAAGTCACAGCTTTTTATATCTTCAAGTTGGGTACATGTAAGTATTGAGTCACTGTATAAGAATTAATGTTAATTCGTAGTGTATTTGTATAATCATCCGTGTAATTACTATCACTTGTATCATAGCGTCAGGAAAAAAGTCATGAATCCAAACAACTAATCATTTAGATATCGATAATGAGAATAGTTATCCTGTACGTAGAAAATGTGCTTAAAATTTTTTGTTTATTTTGACAAACAAGTAAAATCGTTGCAATCTTTTGTAACTTTTATCATTTAAATATCATGTGATATTTATTAGAACAACTCTAAAATTACAAACAAAACTATACATAAGACATTATTTCGTATCTATTTTAAATTAAATAAAATTTTCTATATAATTATTACTTTTGAAAAACAAAAAAAAAGTATCACTCCAGATCAGTTTCACGTAGTAGTCCAACTCTATTTTTAAATATTACTGAGTTTAAAGAGATGAGATTCAAAAAAACTCCGCCAAAGATACCACTTGTATTGTATTGTCTGAATCAATTACTATTAATTACTCAACAAATAAAAATCTTTAATCATGTGATAATCGTCTATGATAGAAAAAAATGCATATGCATTAAAAATCATTACTTGTAAGGTATTTATTACAATTACTTTCCACTTAGTACAATTGATATTTCATAACATACATAAATAATCAAAGAGAATTTTTTAACATTTACTTTACTCAACAAAGTAACTGTTACTATACTTTTTCGGTCACAGTATCTTCTTGCTGTCTTTGAATTAATTAATGATACTAGTACGTTTTCATTTCAGTACTTTCCAGAGTGTTTGACTGATAAACTAATGATAGCATGGTTATAAATATATGACTTCATGCACCTCTAAAGGGGATCCCTAACGTACAATCCGTACCAAAAGTATGTATCAAATGGTGTTCCGTCGAGGGACGGAATTGGAGCGGAATCGCATGCTACTCAGAGTCGAACACACTCTAATTTCCCCTGGAGCCTTGCGCGCGCCTGCACCAGCCACTAATTGGCTCGTGTCCCGTCAGTACGGTGGTGGTAGGGGCGGGGCTTCAGGACTTGACAGTTTTTACTTTTTCCGTTGCACGCTCTCTCTCTTGCTTGGCCTGCCGAATTGGAAGCATCTTCACGCTTAGTGTTTTTTTATCGCTTGCAGTCTGCACCGTCAGCAGGAGATTTCACCGCTGTCATCAAGCCCCAGGACTCAGGACATCGACATCGAGACGCTAAGTCTTTTTATCACAATTCATTTAGTTTGTATTTCATCTTCATCTTTCGTTCATTAACTCGACCTCTCATTCTCTCATGACTTGCTTCTTCATCACATCTCATTAAGCACGCGTCGTGCTAGGTCTGTGCCTCTACAGCCTCCATGCTCATTTGCTCATCGTTCATCCATCGATCCCTTGCTCGTACTCACCGTCATCACAACCTTTTCTCCTCTCGTTCGTGCTACTCTTCTGTTCTCTATCCAACCCTTCTCTACCCGAAATCACCTTCACAACCGCTCTCGGCTTATCTTTTTTCACCCGTCTGCACGCCTACGCTTATCCCATCTGCATCATCTGCGCCCTGCTCAATACATATCTCGCTAATTATTTCACCTTACGTCAACGAACAGCTTATCCATACGTCACGTCACCCTACAACCTCTATCATCATCCGCTCAGTATCTTTGTGTACATATATCCACCATCATTTTAGGTTAACTTCTATCCACGCATCCGCATTCAATCACACCATTACCTGCATCAATCATACGTCTATTACACCAATCACACGTCTGTTGTACCATACTCAGTGCATATCGTCATCCCGCTGTCATCACGCCACGTCTTATCCGTTCAATCGCGTTTCTCGTTCTGGATTCAGGGTCCTCACCCGAATACGCCACTCACATAACATCACTACTGAGCTGCCGCAGGTGGTAGTTAATTTCGACTTTCGGGCGTCGGCCCGCTTTCACCAGCCTTGCGCTGACTCGTGCGACCGTGCAGGGCCCGCCGGTTCGCAGAGGAGATCACTCCTCCCTCATTCGCCTTGAACTCACACACACTGGGAGTCGTCACCACCAAGTCCTCCCGCACATCCTCACACATACCCATACTAACACAACATAGGTTTATTATTGGTCCCATTGTTAATGGTATAATTAGTTTAACTGTTTTTTCTTCAATTGTATTAATTCTGATTCGTTTCTTAATAAATCTGGGTTTTTTATGCCATAGGCTTTTTCCCATTAATTAGTTGTTCTCAATTGTGTTAACCTTCCTCTCCCTTTAATTCTATTTAATTTTTAATCACTATTTGTTTTTTTTTGTATTATTTTTTTATTTAACTTAAACCAACCCTCTATACAGTACAAGCCCCCCCCCCTTTATCTATATCTCATTCCTTTGAATTCGAACCAGGCAATCCATGTGGGATCGGCTGTGTTCACACGCAACAAATGGTAACTGCTCTACTATACTCCCTAGTAAGGAGTCCCTACTCCTTACACATACAACAAACGTCTGAAAGTTACTGTACGCACACACGACCTGCGAGATGTGGCTACGCTGTAATTTGGTTACCTTCACATTATTGCCGCACTCCACTCTTGATATTTTTCTCTTCCTCGCGCCGTGGAAACATGAAAAATATTTTAATCTGAAGATGATTATTTTGATGAATATGTCCGAAACGCAACGGTTAACTAAAATTTTAATATGTCCTTATTGAATGTAAAATAATAAACTTATTTTTTTGGAATTTTCTTCGTAACAGATTCGAATTCATAGTTTAAATCGACTGCATTTCCATAAGAGTATGTGCATAAGAGATGAAGTTTGTGATTCAATATCTTGAAAATGATGCGATAAGCCCTTCGGAAATTTCAGTATGTTGTTGAACGTAAAATGATTTTTGACACGCCGTGCACGGGAACCTCGATTATGAGCCATCTGTTGTGACTCTAAAGACCTAGATTTACACACGCGACTCACAACTCGTGCTGCGCACTTGTCGAGTGCGTGTGTACGTTGAGATCTTTAGAGACACATTATATGGCTCATAATCTCGTTCCCCGCGCACGATGTGTCGAAAAGTTGTGTACACCACACGTGCCAGAGGTTAGGTGATTGACACACGCGTGTCTTTGCACACTCGCTAGCGCTTGTGTGCGTCAATCGCCTTCCTCGCGCAGTCACGCACTAGTATCGTAATGTACTACAATGATAAGTACTATGTCTTAAGAACCCCCTCAACTTACAAAATGTGTTTTCACTCATTATAACCGGTGATCATTATACCCTGTTATATGTTGAAATATCTTCAAAGCAAATAGATAAATTATTTCGATACACTATTCATCAAGAATTTATTTACATTATCAAACAAAAATATGTTATCTCTATACTTACAAAAGCATGTACGATTTACATAGAACTACGTACATTTTATAAAGTTTACATAAAATTCTATACGTAGTACATTATATCACATTGACTTTCTACCTTTTAACCTCCTAATACATTTTTCTGGTCTGCTGCGTGCTGCATTATGTACTTCTGAAATAGTATTTTATTAAAATAAATAAACGTTTGAATTTTATTAAGAAATTTAACTATACAAACATACTTTAAAAGGTTTTATGGCATTTGTCAATTGTAAGCCTAAGCTCCTTGCCAGAACAATGGGTGGTGCAGTTCCTTTATATAATCTATGAAGAGCATCTATGCCAAGCATAGTAGGAATATTATGCCACTGCCTCATGCTTTCATATTTGTATAGATAATTTAAATCTCCAATTAATGCACCATTATGCACAGCATCTTCAAGGACTCGAACCATTGCTGAAATATCTCCGAAACCTAAGTTTACACCTTGACCAGCCAAAGGGTGAACTCGATGAGCTGCATCCCTGAAATTTTTTTAAAAAGTCAAAAAATTAAGAAAAAAAATTGTAGATATGTACAAATTCCCATTTCATTGTAGGGACATAATGGCTATATGAAATATAATGATTACTCTCCAAAAACAGCCATGGCAAACAATGTCTTTGAACAATTCTTAAAATAGTACATTACTCACCTACGGAGGAAAAATAGAGAATGTCTCAGATCGCAAGCAATAAACTATGATGCGAAAGATAAACATGCGATCTTAGGGATTCTTTGTTTTTTTCCATGGGTTGTATACGATTTTTCACTAATCCTGCGCTATCAAAAGGAATTTTCATTCTGCGAAGCGGGACGAAAGTTCCTTCTTTCAGCGCAGTCTGGTAAAAAGTTCAGTTTATTCATTTAATTCACTAATTTCTCACATTCTTTACTTTGCTGTTTACTACATTGGCTTAAGGAGCTTATACATTATAAATTATAGGTGTGACATGATTAAAATTAAAATAAAAACCCTATTAATCATAGGGTATATATTTATATTTATAGTAGAGTTGCTAAAATAGCCCTGGTCGTAGAGCTCCTTCTGATATACATTTTTAATAAAAGGTATACATGGTTATAATGTAGTATCATGGCCTATATTATAATATAGTATCATAGCCTATGTTATAATATAGCAAACAAGTTATAATATAGTATCATGATACTATATTATAACCATGCCTACCTTTCATTCAAAATGTATGAATAAAATGCTTTTCAGAAGGAGCTCTACGACCAGGGCTATTTTCGCAACTCTAATTTAACTATACACAACCCTTTTATAAAATGATATTATGTACAAAGGTGGTGCAATTATCGTAGAAATGAGTATACCTACGTTAATTCGGTGTAATATCAATAAATATTTCAATATTTTTCATCAATTAAAGATTATAAATAACATATTACGATACAATAAAAAAAAACACACTATATAATATGCTGGTCAGTATGAGAGTGTGCGCTTTCATTGAATTTTCCGATGATTTCAGAACAACTTTCTACCACCTACGCTAATTAATAACGTCATGCACACATTTGTCACATATGCTCACAAACTTATTCCTAGTCCACATTGAATACCCAAAATATAATTGTATCTAAAACCGTAAGAAAAACTATCTTACTGTAGTACCGATTTCTTCAATAAAGTAGTATTATATGCCAGTGCAGTTACGGGTCAGCAGCTGCAAGGCTAACATACGTCTTATGTTCCTCTGTGTATAACTGTGTCAGACTGTGTTTTGAGGTGTAGTTTTTTACTATGGGTATGGCCCTTTCGGCTATGTGCCCTCCAAATCCATAATTTCATTATTTTATCGAAGTATAAGTGCTCTTTGGCTCTGTAATAAGCCGAATACTAGGGAGCCCTGCTTAAGGGCTTTCATACCTAACCTCTACATGTCTGTACAGGCATCTAGCGGCATCATATGGAAAACCTTAGTCACAAAACTTATGTCAACAACAGCAGTTCAGCCTCAAATGATACTACAAAGAACACAACTGCCGAGCGAGTTGTTTTCACTCATAGTGGACAGAATGCAAATAGGAAAAAGCGTTCATACGTCAATGTCACTGAAAAAAGTTATAAAGAAAAACAAGCAGTAATAATGGATGCCATTGATAATATCCCTATTGCAGGGTACTGCTATGCAATTGTTCAAACCATCGATCCTTTGAAAATCACCCATTTGTAACAAATATTTCAAGCTAGAGTTTGTATGTACCTTAAAACTTTCGATGACGCCAAGTTTTTTTATGACTCAGTCAAACCTATCAAAATTCAAAATCTTATACTACCCATCAGATCTCTAATGTCAAGAGCTCGAAGGATAAGTATTTCCAACAAAAACTTCTGCCCAGCTATATCGGACCACGTGGTCTCACAAGAATTTAAAAAAACTAGGAACCAATCCAGCAAGCAAAATAAATAATATAAAGGCTAGTATTCCTGGTTCTCAGTTTGCACATATACCTAGCTTCAGGAAACAAGTTTACATTTTAGAAAATGAAGTTAAAAAGCTTCCAGCTGTACTAACACTACCCTCTGGCCACACTGCCCGACACATTTAGTTCTCTTCTAGTAAACTTACTTGTTTTATATGCAAAGAGGAAGGTCATATTGCAAGAATCTATCAAGCCAGACATGAACTGCCTTTCATTGAAAGTCAGATACCTCCACTAAAAAAATTTTGGTGATCTCCTGCTAACCCTCAAATTCAAATTTGTAATCACGTAATCAAATCCTCAAAAAACGTTCGCTTATCAAGAGCTACATTTAATTACAGAATGTTCTTTTGTCCTCATTCTGTTAAAATTTATTCCAGATTCTCTCAAGCTCTGAGAATAATTAAATATCTCTGTGGAACCTGGTATGGCTCTGATCTACAAACTTTATTGATACTTTACAAAAGTTATAACCGTTCTATTATTGATTATTGTAGCTTTATCCATCTTGTTGATCAAAAATATGTACACAACAATCTTGCCAAAATTCAAAATCAGGCAATCAGAGCCGCACTAGGCTACAGAAAAACAACAGTTCTCAAAGTCATCTTTGCCGAATCAACATTACTCCTTAGGGGGTTATCGTTTATATCGTATATTTCATTTTCTATAAAATTAAAAAAAAAATTTATTATTTATCACTACACATAACATATTAAAATTTTAGAGGAACTAGTTTTGTAGTTTTCGAGAAAAAAAATCTTAAAGTTTTTCTGTTATACACGGGCTCTTATGGAGAGGTCGTCACGAGCTCGCTGATAAAGATATGCATTCTAATAGAACTCGTTTGATTTTTTATAGATTTTTGTAAAAAACTAATATGTTGAAGCTGACTATATTAAGAAGCGTTGTCCTAAATTTCAGAAGGCCTAGCTTTACAGTTTATGAGATGTTGTAATGTAAAACAGCACATTTTGCCAAAAATTTGATGAAAACAAAGCAAACAGATGACTAGACTCGAACTGCGCATGCGCGAGTCCATTCGTTTATAAAAATTCATCGTTACGAGAAGAGAAGCGTGTACATTAACTCTTGAATCAATAAAATCTTTTAGTAATATCCAATCTAAACATGATTTCAAATCTTTGAATCCCCTTCAATAAGCTATCAAAGAAACTTCTGAATTACTTAGTCAAATAGCTAGCTTTAAACTTTTATAATGGTTTATCTTTGACTAAGAAGATTTGTGTACTTTTTGTCAACATAACATCAAACTTGGCCAAATTTTTAAAAATTCTGAATCTCTCAATTGAGATTTTAAACACTACACTAATAATGCTAACAACACAAACTATCTTGACTTTTTTACTGACGGAAGTAAAACTAACAACTCGGAGCAAATCAACGATTTCAGATTAGTGACCTTGAGAAAAAGTGTAACACAAGTGAATTTTGCTTGATTCTCCCCTTCACCCAGCCCCTCTTGACGTAGTTCCGGTCCCAACATCATCATCCCACCACACATCATTGCACCGCACTATATTACTTCATTTTCTCTTACAGTTAGTAACTTATTTTCAATGTCAATTTTTAGAACGAAGTTCTTTATGTCGCGTACTCGGGGGGCTGGAATTTTAAAACCAACAGATTTTTTGAAACAGAAGTGGTTTACCCGAAGTCTTTTCCTCTCAAGTTTCCCCCCTTACCCCGTCGCCCTCACCATCAGTTCCCTACACACTTCCCCTCACCCCACCATGTATCTTCCAACCGTGCCGCGCTACTCTCCTGCACACCTTTGGCCACCATTCCTCCTCACACTCCCAAACAATTAATTTTTAAACACATTTCAATTTTATTTTCTCACAATAATTTTTCTTTAACTTGCGAATTTTTTCTTTTACAATTCTTAAAAAAAAAAAAACACTTTCCACTTCAGAGATTTGAAGCCTCGACCTCCTGAATTTGAGTCCAGTACCTTATCCACTCTGCTACGAGCGCTGCCGACGATAGAAATTCGGTTTCTTGTAGTTATCGTGTGGTTCATAACTATAATACTCCATTTTTATATGCATTCACTGATAATACATTAAATTCATGATAAATTATGTATTTGTCTAAATAATACATCTAAAAAAAAAAAAAGTAATGAAATATGAAAAAAAATAATAATGAAATGAAATGAAATATAAACAAATAAAATGTAATATTAAAAAATAATGAAATGAAATAAAATTAAATATAAAAAAAACGAGAAATGACAAAAACAAAAAAAGGGAATGAAAAATATAAGATTAAATAGAAAAATAAACAAAGAAATGAAATAAAGGAAATACAAAAGAATGAAAATAAATAGAAAAATAAGAAAAAATGAAGTAACGGAAATACAAAAGAATGAAAAAAAAAAGGTAATGAAAATAAATATGAAAAAAAAAAATTTATAATATAAAAAAAAAATAAAAAAAAAAGGAAATTAAATAAAATAAAAGCTAACAAGAAATAAAAACAAAAAAATTAAATAAATGAGTGAAATATAAAGGAAATTGAAACAACAAACCAGGGGGGATAAATGGGTCATGGCCCACAATGGGACCCACGGTAAGAACAAAGTTGTTTGAACATGACATGAGTATAGAAACACAATTTCTCAGGTAACAAGGAGGTCGCCAGACCCAAAGGAAGAATAAAGCTCTATAAACGTTAGTACTGCATTCATGTAGTTCACTAAACAAAAACTTGAAGAACAAATAAAACAAAAAAAAAATAGTTCAGCACTCACGATAGTTTAACTTCGTGAGTACTGTACTTATGCACAACGTGCTCACGAAGTTCAACCATCGTGAGTAATGAACTATTTTTTATTTACTTTTTTTTATTCGTTTTTCAAGTTTTTGTTTAGTGAACTACATGAATGCAGTACTAACGTTTATAGAACTTTCTTCTTTCTACGGGTCTAGCGACCCCCTTGTTATCTTAGAAATTGTGTTTTTATACTCATGTCATGTTTAATTATTTATTGTGGATTTCTTCATTTGGTTTTATTTTACATGAAAAAAACAAGTTATTTATTAAAATATATTTTTTTGGTACATTTTTTTGTCAAAAATTTAGAACATTCATTTATTTATCATTAATTTGTTACTTTCAAAATAAATAAATTATTGTTTAGACAATTTTTTCACATTTTTTAGAAGTTTCATAAATGAAAAACAAACAGTTCCGTACTGTATAAATACAATAACTGATATTTATTGCGGTTTCTTCTTTCACAATTTTTCCTTTGGAATTAAAAATAAAATTTCTTTGTGTTAATTAAAAAAAATAAAAATATAAATCTATTTGAAAATAAAACAGGTTTATTTAATATTAATCTTTCATACAAACAAAAAATGAGAGCTTTAAATAGATTGTCACGTACGATATCTTCTAAATACAATTTAAAGTGATTTTTCCGTAAGGTTACATGTTAAATTGCAAATTCTTTAAATTAAACATGTGAAAAAGGGTACAGTTGAACGATCTGCTATTGTATAAGGGTATAACTTATTTTCTTTAGAAGTTTTTTTGAAACCATCGGAAGATTCAATGAAATAGCACAATCTTGTACTGGCCAGCCACCATATTGTTTATATTCTACTGTACCATGAAATTTTATTTATAATTGTTCTGTTATTAGATTTTACAATATTTATTTAAACCACACCTAACTAACGTTGGTATACTCTTTCCAACGATAATTGCACTATTATCTTACATAATATCGTTTTATACGAGGTATACTTATATTTATAATTATATTATTTGCCATATAATTTTATAGAAGTATAACTTCTTACTTGGGTACCCAAGCACCCACTGTCCACTGGATTCTTTTATGTTTGATTTTAAGATTTTCTGGCTTAAGGATGTTCATCACAGTTATCGGGGGAAAAGTTCAGAGAGGTGAGATGAGTGCAAATATATGCAGCAACGTTGACAATTGTTTTTCTTGTATGGATGTACTTACATACACACTTGTTCGAATACTCCACACCTTTTCTCTTGGGTTATTAAAGAAAATAACTCGTAAATCTATTTAAAAATTTAATAGGTTTGTATAAAAGGAAACCTATCACACAAACCAGTGGACAGTGGGTGCTAGGGTACCCAAGTAAAAAGTTATACTGCTATAAAGTTATATGACAGATGATATAATTATAAAAATAAATATACCTTCTATGAAACGATATTATGTAGAAAGGTAGTGCAATTATCGTTGAAATGAGTATACCTACGTTAGTCGGGTGTGATTCCAATAAGTATTCTAATATTTAGTAACTGAACAATGATAAACAATATATTATGGTACAATACAATACAAATGATATGGAGGCTGACCAGTAGGGGAGGGTGGGGCGAACGTCGGTATTTTTTTTTTAATAATGCATATTGCGATGTCATTTTTGTTTAAATAGGTTCTTAAATGCATTTACTTAAATCGTCTCAAAAATTTATACGAAAAAACTATTTTAACTTTTAATAAAATCAAATTGAAAATTTGAGCAAAAAATGATGTTCGGACAAATATTTTTCAGCACTGGCTGAATTAACAATGATAAGTTTACCTGTTTTCTATCATAGATGTTTGAAAGCTTGATTGCTGAACTTTCAAATGCATTTTTTTTGTGATGAGATAAATATTAACAAAGTTATTGCAAATTTAAAAAAAAGTGTAACGTGGGGCATAGTTCGTCACTTGTGAAGGGGCATAGTTTGTCACCGGCAAGCGCAGCAGTAGGTACTGATAGGTTAAGTTCTCGTTTTGTTTACTATAATGTGTAATTATAAAAAAAAGTTGCATTCTCATGATTGGACCGATGAGAATATGAATTTAGCGATACAAAGTGTTCGTGATGGAAAATCGATCAAATCTACTGCTGCAGAGTTTGGAATCCCGAGGACAACTCTTCAGTATAAAGTGCAAAACACAATCACAACTGAAGAGCAAACACGTAATTTCGCGTTGATATATTAAGTGTAAAAGTACATAATTTGTTACAAGTGTTCATCAGTATAGTGATAAGTTTAAGTAAGACTAATTTATTTTATTAGTATTAAAAAACTTCATACTGTGATTGAGACTACAGAAAATAAATCTATTTATAAAAAAAAGAAAATTTTTTCATTTTAAGTCAATAAACCTTTCTCTATTTATCTGACGCACGCTCGCCTGCATTTTAAGAGCAATTGAACTCATTATTTGTATTTGAAAAATATTATTTAACAAGTAATTTCAATACAAATAATTGTTTATCACTTGAAATCATAGAAATAAGTGCACTGTACCTAACCTTACCAGCAGTCAGATCCATGCCTAGCGAGTGTATGACGAACTCTTCCCCCCCCTCCTTATGACGAACTATACCCCGCCATGACGAATTAGGCCCCGCTCGAAGATCATTTGATTTTACTTAATGAAAAGATAATTGTATGATTTTTTTTTTTTTTAAGCGGAATTGCTTTCTTGAGATATTTACCTTTAAAATGCGTGTGTGTAAATAATCTCATCAACCATAAGTTCTCTCTAATAAACGAGAACAAAATGGGTGACGACAGGCTCTACCTTCCCTTACAAGCCTGTGCACTTTCATTGAATCGTCCGACAGTTTCAAAAAATCTTCCTACTAAAAGAATAAATACCCCTAGAAAATAGCAGATAGTTCTACTGTACCCTTTTTCACACGTTTAATTTAAAAAAATTGCAATTTAACATGTAACCTTATGGAAGAATCACTTTTAATTGGGTTTATAAGATCTACATGAAGCTTCCATTTTTTGTTAGTATGGAAGAATACTATTACATAAACCTGTTTTATTTTCAAACAGATCTATATATATATTTAATAACAAAAAAGAGAAGGGGTCAAGTATGCGTAAAAGTGTGTTTGTGTGGCGTCTCACATCTCTCGCGCTTCAGGCTCTACTCACCAGGTGGCCAAGCCCCTAATAGTTCTCTCCCATCAAGCGGCGAAATTCCCGCACGATTAATATATAAGCGCGATCGAGTCAATTTGAGCCCACACCTCTCCTATATCTAAGACAGGGAGTACGTCATCAGCCTTACTGATGAGTCCTGGCGTGCTCTCGGGACGAAACACCCTTTTCTCTCTCAAGTAGTTGATATTGATTCCTACATATGTAAGTTCATCCTCATAAGGAAAATAATTTCCAGCGTTGTAGCATATATATTTGCGCTCCTCCCACTTCTCTGAATGTTGTTCTCAATCACAAAGGAAAAGTTGTGGAGAAAGAAAACGCAATTAAAATCAATTATTTTATTTAAACAGTACGGAAATTTAATTTTGTATTTATGAAAATTCTGAAAAATATGAAAAAATTGTATAAACAATATTTTATTTATTTTAAAAGTAACAAATAAATGATAAATAAATGAATGTTTCAAATTTTTGAAAAAAATATATTTTATTAAATAACTTATTTATTTAATGTAAAATAAAACCAAATGAATGAATACACAATAAATAAAAATTAACATTGAAAATAAGTTACAAACTGTAGGATACAATGAAGTAATCGGTTTTCCATTATCGGGCCTGCTCATAGCAGAGTGGGTAAGGGGCTCGCCCTGTGCCCAGAAAAAGAAATAAATTCAAAATGTGTACTGTAGTGAGTGCGGTGCTATGACGTTGTGTTGTGTGGTACATAGGGGACTGGAAATACGTCATGAGGGGCGGCGGAAAGTGGAGAATGAAGGAAAATCCACTTTCGTTACACTTTTTCTCAAGGCCACCAATCTGAAATCATTGATTTACTCCGTAGGGCAGAACGCGCCTATAGAAGTTTACCTTCAAAAATTTTGGAGATTTCTACAGATCATATAAATGAAATTTCACGTGATTGTTCCATAAGATTACACGTTAAGTTGAGATGTTTTAAAATCGAATAAGAAAAAGGTACAGATAAGCGATGTTCCATTTCCCGTAGGTATTTTTCATGCTATTTTGAATACACGTTTGATGTTTACGAACATGTGTGACAAATGTGAGCGTGATGTTATGAATGTAATCAGCAGAGGTGGTAAGACGTTATTCTGAAATCATCGGAAGATTAGATGAAAGCGCCAGTCTCGTACTGGTCAGCCTATATATTTTTCATATTTTATTGTGTCGTAATATATTGTTTATAATTTTTTATTGATAAAAAATAGTAAAATATTAATTAAAACAACACCCAATTAATGTAGGCTTACTCATTTCAACGACAATCCCACCACCTTCATTATACACACATCGGTTTACAGAAAGTATATTTATATATAATTATACTATCTGCCATATAATTTTAAAAAAGTATTACTTCATACTTGAATACACGAGAACTTACTGTCCACTGTTTAATTTTCGCGTTTTACAAGTTTGGTGTTTATTTTCTATTGTAATAACAAGTTTTTTAATTTTTAAAACGTTGTATCCTCACACCGTCCATATTTTGGACTACCCTCTTTTACGTGTGATAAATGTCTTATAATATATGACATTACGAGTAAAATGAGCCGGGTTTCAACGGTGTACCTCAAAAATTTTTTTTTATTTAAATGAGGGACAAAAATGAGATATTTTTTGTTGACTACCTCGTACAGCACTTGAATTAAAGACATAACTAAGAATAATCTTTTTATAAACTTTAAATCTGAGAATTATGTATATTTAACCTAATAACTTGTTTAACAAAATACGAACAGCAAATAACAGTAGTTATTGTACCATAGACGCAAAGTACAGTTAACACGTTTGAAGTACTTTGAAGGGCGTGGTCGATTGTATGTTTATGCTCGAGTTGCGAAAGACATTTTTCTGTCGAGGGTATAAAGTGCTGATTAGCGCTCAAGGGCTCATTTGTCACCCAGAAAGCCAAAAAGTGCTTTTTTACTCTCCAGGCGTTAAAGTCAAGGGCTTGCCATACTTTACGCCTATAGTAAAAAAAAAAAAAATAGTTGTCAACTCAGAATTATTTTGCAACCGTATGGTAGCCCTAGTTAGATGGAACTTATGTGGCGAGTACTATTTGTTCTACCAAAGATGCAGTTAACGCCCAAATATCATGAAAAATTGTATACAATCTATGGGATAAAACAATAGAATCCTCAGATCACTTTCTTGTTACTCTCAGCCCCTCCTTACGTTTGATATGCCTGTAATCTGTGACTTTCTTTATGTCAGTTACCTAGGTGAGTAATGTACTGTTCTACCATATTTATACTAAAAGTTCGTTACAAATTTGTCATTTTAAAAAGTAAAATTAGCCGTTATTCTCTATTATTTGGCTAAGTGAAGCATACTACATAAATTTCGTCGTTTCTCCATTGCAAAAACCAAAGTAGTTATTATAATACGATCAATGAATGAAAATTACATATTAACACTATAAGCAGTAAAAAATAGTGTAGAAAAGAACTCAAAGTTACGTAATAGTATACGTTCATAGTGTCCCACGGTAAAACATACGATAAGTACACTGAAAAAAATTCTCTACAATTTTGGCTGAACCGTTTCAGCGGTGGTGTGTTCAGCCAAAATCGTAGAGAATTTTCATCAGTGTACGTAAGATACGGGATGCTACTACTTACGACTGAGCTATTCGCTGTGAGAATAGCAAGTGATGCCCTCAGCTCATGGCCAGTGCTTGTACCACGGGGGGACGCCAGTGGCATTAAATCCACGTAGTTCATGGATATCTTTGAATGTCTTAAAAGTTAAGCATTTTATGCTAAGATATGAAGCGTAAAAGTTATGGGAAATTCAGTTATGAGTAAGTACCTTTTTCTTTCATGTATTTCAAAGCAGGCGTTTTCGCAATGCTCCTATATATATTATATGATTAAGCAGACACAATGTATAGTTCTTGCTTGAGTTCATCAAACTTTTAACGGTTATAATGACAGAATGCCAGCACTGATTGACATAAGATAAAAAGGCACTTTCTAATAATTCAATTCACTATATGTTTGACGCTTTATGTATCACCATTAAATGCTTACTTTTTTAGATATTTAAAGATATCTACAAATTACGTGCATTTGCTGCCCTGGTAGCCCCCTGTGTTTCACTCAATCGACACCATGGGCGCTGGTGCATATCGTTTTATCTCCTTCAGATATATTATCAGAACGAATAAGAAAACTGACTTTAATTTATTGCACATATTGTTGTAATGGCCTCTGGTAATAGTTGGGAGGATATGTCAAATAAATTAAAGCTGTATCTAAATTATGTTGCATAATAGATAGCTTTGAAAAAAATCAGTACTTAATACAGAAGACTCTGAATTGACTTTTACAAAATATACTAATAAAATATCTGGTAATTTTATAATAAATATCTATCAATTTATTTCTAGTGCGAATGATGATAAAACTTAAGAATAACAATAGACTAGTATTTTACGTGAAGTCAGCACACTGAGAGAAAAAAACTATAATTTTTATCGTTATTGTCCCTACAAAAATTGCCACGTTCACCGTTAAAGTGGGGCAAAGCGACATCACGGGTGCCCAACAAAGTTTTCTTCTACTTCTCTTATCTATAGATAAATGATTGCAATGTAGTATATGTTCATCTCACCTGTAGCTGGAGATAAAATCATGAAACGATTTAAAGAAAACTACACACGTTCCTTATTGTTCTTTGTACAGCATTGTTTAATCAGGTCTCAAGAATATGTACATACATTTTCAGGTCATAATATTGAACGAAAAACATTTGAGAAGCTATTTTGCTTAAGATGCATACAACCAAGTCCGCGTATTTTACGAAGTAGCTTCCAAAATGTTTTGGAATCGATATGAAAATATATGCAAGTGTTTTTGAGACCTGATTGAGAAATGATTTACGAAGAAAATTATAAATTTCGAAAATTCACAAGAGACTTTCATTGACTGAATACGGAAAATGTGTAATTTTTTTCAAATCATTTAATGATTTTATCTTCGAGCGCAGACGAATTAAGCGTAAGGTAAAAGCACCACTACGTGAACACTTTTTCCATAAAGTCTTTGTTTTCTCATTTTTGTTAAATTTCTGATTTGCATAACAACAAAGCATTCATTGCGCCAGTAAGTTTATATCTTTTCCTTTAAAAAAAAAAAACAAAAAAGTTTTTCTAGGTCATGTGTACAATTAATAAATTAATTTTAAAGTTTTTTTACCAATGACCCAGTAGATGAACAGCGTGTGCAGGTATTGGTACCGATACGTATTTTTGACCGAGTACTTGAACATCCCATGTTAATTAAATGGGAGAGAGGTTATGTTAGCTGCCTTCTGCTGATTTCTATTTTTATTATGTATTGCAAATAACCAAATCGAAAAATTTCTTTCTAATTTCATTGGTAACATATTATGAAAACTATAACGACTGGCTTGACATACTATCATTATTGATTAACAGGGATTTCAATCGTTTTTATGTGTTCGAGTACTGGGCATAGGTAAAACCTAATAGTACCAGTACCTGAATAGTCTCACAAGCCACCTCATACAAGTTGCACGAATAAATAATTTTTTTTTCGTTGAGTATAAAGACTTACTGAAATATAAATTTTGTTTTATCTGAGGAGCGATCAAAGGATATCAGAAATTTTTTTTTTTTTATCCACTTGAATTGAAAATAGTTTATTCAAGATGTTCAATCTACTGGTGCAATTTTAGGAAGTGTTCACGTACTGGTGCTTTTACCTTATGCCACATTGCAATAATCTATCTATGTATGTAAGTGGCAGGGAAAATTTTTTTGGGTACCCCACAATTTTTTATGTCATTTTGTTCCCCGATTACAGTTAGTATGGTCATTTTTGTAAGGACACTAACGATAAATATTATAATTTAATAAAAACTTAAGTGATCTCGCTATCCATTTATTTATTAATTGCACAATTAATAAACATATGGATAGCGAGACTACTTGAGTTTTTATTAAATTGAAACTTACAGCTATCAATAAAGCCATTATATGATTAGATAAATATTACAGTTTTTTTCGCTCAGTGTGTGTGTTCAAACTAGTTAAAAACCAGCCGTATTTTAATTTTTTCTTTAAGAAATAAAAAAAAGTTTTACATTTCACATCGCTCATGCGTATTTTTTGTGGTAAATTAGTGCATGGAGTACCGCTGTTAAAAGCGTGCTGAGACCTGCTAAATATTTACCCGAATTTAAAAAATGACAAATATAACAACGTTTCACTCTCACTTTAGTATAATTGCATTGTTCGGTAAACTACTTAATGTTGCAAAGAATGTTCTACTAAAAATCATAACCCAAAGCTTTCAAAAGTATATTAATGAATTATGTAAATACTACTACTTACGAAAAATAAAGTGAGTTAATTAACTTGACTGTTGTACATTATTTTTTAATAATTCTCACAGTTTTTTCTACATATTGTAATGTGTCTTATGCTACAAGAACTCTTATTAATAAAATTTGTTAATTATCACAGCTCCACAAAAAAAATCGAAAGTCTTAGTGCAGAGACCTGACATACCCTCCTATATGTAATCTATCACGCTGAATTCGAATGCGAGGTCAATTTTTCTCTATCACGTCAGGATTTTTCATAACCTCAAAATTTGAGCCCAAAAACCCCATAACACATAAACCATTTAATGCCCGAGTATCTTAACCTAAGTAACGCTATAACCTTATGATTCGATCATCCCTAAACTCCATTAACCCCAAAACCATAAAACCCAATGACGCCATAACCTCTAAACCAGATGAGTAACAGAGGTTTGAGTCTCTAGTGCTGAGATGTCAAGGTCAATGTTGTGTTTCTCCACGTATAGCGAATCTCCTGATTCGTCAGGCCCCTTTACTACATAATTGCTTAAAACATTAACTGTATGACCGTATTACCTCATAACTAACTAGCCCATTAACCCTAAAACGTGATTACCATGAAACCTTAAAAACCAGAAAAATTAGCCCAATAACTCCCAAATCCTTAAGTCGTCAGTCACCGTAACCTTATCACTTATTAAAATATGAACTGTACACCCCCACAACCCTATATAACCCAGTATCTCTGTTTATAAAATATTTGGTTGGAGGGCTAAAAGTTATGATTTATTTTGAAAAGTTAATGATTAGAATAAATAAACATAAATAGATTGATACTGTCAAACAGTCCATCAAACTTACATTCCTGTACTTAGTGTCGTACGCGCTTATTACTCTTTTGGATTTGAGGTTGTTTAACTATAGTGTTATGAGTGAATTGGATCCTACAGTTATTGTTTTATGCAATTATGTAGTTAAATGGCCTGACGAGTTGGGAGATTCGCTATACGTCAAGAAACACAACAATGACTTAGACATCTCAGCACTGAAGACTCAAAACTCTGTTACTGATCGGACTTAGAGGTTACGTTTTAGAGTTAATGGGTTAGTTGGTTAAGAGTGAATAGGGTCATACAGTTATTGTTTAAAATAATTATGTAGTTAAGGGGCCTGGCGAATTAGGAGATTCGCTATACGTGGAGAAACACAACATTGACCTAGACATCTCAGCACTAGAGACTCAAACCTCTGTTACTCATCTGGTTTAGAGGTTATGGGGTCATTGGGTTTTAGGGTTTTGGGGTTAATGGAGTTTAGGGATGATCGAATCATAAGGTTATAGCGTTACTTAGGTTAAGATACTCGGGCATTAAATGGTTTATGTGTTATGGGGTTTTTGGGCTCAAATTTTGAGGTTATGAAAAATCCTGACGTGATAGAGAAAAATTGACCTCGCATTCGAATTCAGTGTGGTCGATTACACATAGGAGGGTATGTCAGGTCTCTGCACTAAGACTTTCGATTTTTTTTGTGGAGCTGTGTTATATTTGTTATTTATTATACCGTGATGGTACTTATGTGGAATGCATTTCCGCCTACCAAGATGATGTTATATTCATACTATATTCTTGTGTTATCTCTTGTTTTCTATTGTACTATCTTATGCAGCTGAATACATTCCGTTGAATTAAGTTAAAAATAGAATTAAATTAATCTGAAAATTTAATTTTTTTTTAAAGAAGACTAGGCACACCTAAGTGAAAAAAATAAACTAAGACTAACTATTTATTACTATTTTTCATGTAAATGCATTAAAAATTTTTTTTTTAAATCAGCCTCTATAGATAAATAAAGTCAGTCCTCGAGTCAGTCTTTATTCATTATTACTCCACATTCTAAGTTATGAAACATCACAAGTTTTTTAGAACTTTAGATAAAAATATGAAATTTGTAGTTTTACTTTATTTTAAAAGTTGTGGAAGACCTTATAAAGAAATATAGCGTAAGTGCAGTTTAGATGTGGTGTAAATTTTAATGCTTGTTAAAAACTATACAAAAAAAATATAAAAAGTCAAGCAAAATAACGAGCTGAGCTTTTAAGAATGAATTAAGAAATTTATCATTTATGTACTCAACAACCCCTTACACTACAATTTTTTTACTTACCCAATCAAAGCAACTCCAGGCTGTACATAATGTACCGCGTGACCAAACCCAAGTGGAAACGCTGCACGTGATCCTTCAATAAGCCCAGCTATTGATGGTTGCAACTGTCTACAGACTCCAGCATGTAGTTGAAAACTTTCAAGCAATTGTTGTAAAGCTTTCATCCCACCTTCTACGATACCATCTTTTGGATACACTTTCCACAAAGCATCATTTAAATTGTCAATAAACTCTTCTTCAGGAACTTCTAATAATCGTTTTGCTTCATCCGTTTTCATAGACCATACAAGAGAACTTTGCGAGTCTGATAACTGCAAATATTATATATTCACTCAGTGTGATTCATCATTAAATAAAATTTTACTTTAACATAACACTTTAATGGAAAAAAAAAATACTAATAACTTAGTAAATTAAAATAATAATAAAAATAATATATATATTAATGTTATTAATCAATGGATGAATAAAAATAATAGAGAAATTCCAGTAAAAATTACCATTTTGCACAATAAATTGGATGCGAGCTGGTAACAAAAAAAAATTATAATTTTTAACAGTAAAGATTATTGTTTTAACAGTAAAAACTATAGTTTAAATAGTTAGAATTATGGTTGGAACAGTAAAAATTATCATGCTGGAACAGTAAATCTTAAAAGAATTGATTAATAAATGTTACTTTCCTGCATGAAAATTTTTACTGTTCTTGCCTTAATTTTTACTATTTAAACCATAATTTTAACGGATTAAGCAATAATAATTATTTTAATATACAATATTAGAATGATGTATTATTATTTAATGTACAATAATAAATAATAATCTTTACTGTTAAAAACAATGATATTTTTTTTCCACTTGCATTCAATTTACTGTGCAGAATGGTAATTTTTGCTGGAATTTCTTAGGATTAGGATCTAATGTCTTCTTAAAATCTTTAATTTTTTGTATTTAATAAATCCTGAAAAGCATTGCATGCATTCAAATATCACTTATTATTTTAAAATATTTTGAGTGATTGTCTAATATTTAAATGAAGTCTTTTCGTTTATTAGTGAGAAAATAGTGTATCAATAACGTTCATTAGTTTTAAACATTATTACAATGAGTAATATTTGGCTTGACTTCGAGTTCGACTATCGAATCAATCTATATCTCTGATGACTCACGATTGACTCAAAAGTCTGAACTTTTTGGTCTTGAAGAATTTTGTTATAAATTATTAGTGTAAAGCCACAGAGATTTGATAACTTTAAAAATTTGAAAAAAAGCGTCATCTGCTGCTCAAACTTGCATGTCATGTGGCTATGTCACGCAACTTGATACCAAATAAATGCGCAATCAGCACTAGTAAGTGCATCCTATTGTCACGCCGTAAGAACTTACCTACTTTAAAGAAACACAGAACTGAAATTTTTATATAAAAAAATAAGTGTTGACAGATGCAACATAATCTTCTAATCGTAGCAAACATCAGTGCGCTCACTTCATAATATATGCATAACTAGAGATAAAAACATACTTTTAGTAAAATGAGTTTTCAACTTACTGGTAAAAGAGCAACAGGTCCACCAGGTAAGAATCTCTGCCATGCAACAACGTTTTCAGTTGACTGAAAAAAAAAATTTGATAAAGAATTACGTTAGAAGTTTGAAAATATTCAGACAAAAAAACAGTTACATTAATAATGTTGAGCATAATAACTTGTATGAACGAAAAATGTTAATTTTTTTCAAACTATTCTGGTAGTAAATATTCACATAAATGGCGTCAGATCTATGAAGAATTTCAGTGCATGAAAATAATTATATTGAACTTATTACATATAATTTAAGTAGAAAACTAGCGATTTTTATTGCACTTGAAAGCATTCATTTATCAGTTGTGATATTTTGAGGAATAAAAAACTAATAATACTGATTTTACATAAAAGTAAAAGGTCGTGGAATTTTGAAGTGTTTAATTCATAATTTCTTGATAACTATTTAAGTCTTTATATTGTTGCAATAAAATGTTTTAGTTGTAGGTATTAGTGCATTATTATCAAGTAAAATCAGAATCTTTAAAGGGTCAAGTTATATTTTGTTTTGGCACAGCATAGTTTTTGTCTGCCACTCGTAGTGTTACAATTCTGAGTACTCGTACGGTAATGGAATCAAACTCACTAATTTTTATTTCAAATTTGAACTAAGTATAAGTGAATCTTCCATTTAATACATTGAAAAATGCCCTAACATTGTTGTATGCATATAATAAAAATTGGTATTAATGTATTTAATGCAAGTAGTACAAATCAAAAGTACACACAGCACAATTTCATCCTGTCAATGTACGAGTACTAAACGATATAATACTACGTGTGTTATACAAAAAGTGCCGATACAAAAGCATACTTTACCTTTTCTAGACTTAAATTTCACAAATTTTCTTGTGATTTGTTTAAAAAAACAGTTTATTGCAACTGTATAAAGACTTCAGGAGTTATTAAAAAATTTTTAATTTAAGACATCAGATATACCTGAACTATTGTTTTTGTTGAAAGTTGAATTTTTGAGGGATATAACTTTTGAGGAAAAAACCTTTTATTGATATTTATACACTGAGAGAAAAATTTGTTTACGATCAACGAACACGTCACTTAATAGAAAATTAATTTACAAGTACTCTATAAGTTTTTAAATTTTAAATGCACACATACGGCATATTCATATCACTGTAAAAAATAACCTGAAATTTTATGTGAATGTAATGTACAATTATTGAAATAATTTAATGTTTTTGAGTACAAAATTTATTATTATTATTATTTATTATAACACAAAATTTTATGTGCGTAGATAAAAATTTCATAAATTAGTACTCTAATTATACTTAATGGAAAAAATTAAAAAATATGTTGATTTGGCAATCAATTTAATAAAAATAAAAGCCAATTTTATGTTTTTATACATTAAGTAATAAGAAAAAAATAAAATTTAATTTTTCAGCATAAAAAATAGACAGATGGACCTGTACATTATGTATTTTGTGACACTCTTAAAAAGTTTAATAAAATACCATAAACATAAAAATTAATTTCTTGAAGTGTTCTGATTTACGAATCAATTCCATATCTTTGCATAAAATGTAAAACGTTTTTTTATCACATTTCATAATTAATATTTGAAATTTTTTATAGATTTCTAAATTTTACAACAATGCACATATGTATTAGTTTTTGTTAACAATCGTATTAAAAATCATCAAAGTAAACATTAAATTTAGTCTTCATTCGATAATATTTTATTAGAAGTTAAAAAAAATAATTATTCAAACCTGCGTATCAAATTTTATGTTAGCATGTATTAAATATTTAGTAAAATAACACGAATTTTTTTTATGATTATTAGCAGAAAATTTTCTTTTTGCAAACAAGTTTCATTTAATTTTCTGGAATTTAAGTCACTTTTTTAATCACTTTTTACGAATGATAGTTGCAAAAAAATTTTATGCAAATCTGATTTAAATTTTATTAAATATTTTATAATTTCTTACATTATAAATTTTTAATGTGATATAAAAAAATACAACTGTATGTACTACTACTGAATTTCATTTAATTAAACGAATTTCAAAAAAAATTTAATGCATTTCACATACTAAAAATGTACTTTAAAACGTAACAAAATATTACAGAAATATTATAAGATTTCCTTATCAATACACTAAAAATAACGTTAATGTTCATAAAATCATGATAAAAAGAACATGAAATATTATGTTCTGCATTTAATTAATTAAATCGAGGATACGTATATTAATATTATACTTACAGTATCTTGAATATAAAAAAAACCAAACCACGAAGTACATTTTTCATATGTGCATTGAATTAATAGCATTTCACTTCATGACAGAAATAAATTTAATATAAGAACTCGGGAAATACTTATCGCATTAAATATTGAATGCATAAATAATACAACTGTATCTGCACATGGCAAAAATGATAAGTAAATGTTATTCAAATTCTTTCACTTTAAAAAAATTAATAATTAAGTCAAAATGTCTTGTAACCTTTACGTAAATTTGCTTGTAATAGGCAAGTACAAGTTCTTAAATTGGGATGGTCATGGTTGGCGATAGCTCAATGGTTAGGGTGATGAACTTCTACCCAGGAGGACCAAGGTTCAAATCTTGAGCGGTGCAGAATTTTTATAATATAACTTTTCTGTTACAGCTCGTCTATGATATTCCAGTGTCTTTTATACTAAAGTAGTTGTAAATTAAAGAACTTAAGTATTATTTCATAATTAAATAATTCATTCTATAGTAAAACAAGATTTTAACCATAGAAACTCTGTGACCATACACCAAAATAAGACCTATAACTCGTAATGAACAGAAGAGATGTAGTTATGACTCCTGATTTACTGCACTACAATAAAACGTTGTTAGTTTACGTTCCTAAAAATTTTGATTACAGGCATCGAAACGATGTGATGTGCAGTCATGAAACTTGTTTCCAGTTTGCATTAAATTTTATGTAAAATGTAATAAAAAGGTCATATGGATAGTGTAATATTTATCTTTATTAAATTTATTATATGACATGATATTTTAGGCATAAACCACAAAAAAATTTTAATGAACGATTATGAAAGTTGTTTCCAGTGCAATTTCATGAAATTTACTGTAAATATTTTTAACAGTGTAGTTAACATGTCATAGTTACGTTAAACCTGCGCCATGTCAGATGGCATCATGCGACGGAGCGAAAAGCTGAATTTTTGATATTATTACATCAATCGCAATTCATAAAAACGGTATGAATTTTTTTTTATACAAGGAATGTATTATGATATTTTTTAATATGCTTATCAATAGTTATGAAATTTTTTCTCTTTTTTCGACGAAAAACGCTATTTTTGCGTGATTTCAGGGAAAAAAGTGCAATATAACATTAATGCACAAATAATTATAACATAAAAACATGCAACATGCACATTCGATCGAAGAAAATCTTATATAAAATGTCGAAATTTACATTTTTGTTTGTACAACATTGTTCAATTAGGTCTGAAGAATACGTGTAGGAGTTTTGAGGTTATAATATTGAGTGAAAGACATTTGGGGAGCTACTTAGAAAAATACACTGGCTCCGTTATTTACAACTTAAGCAAAGTATCTCCCCAAATGTTTTTCGTACAATATTATAACCTTAAAATTCATACACGTATTTTTGAGACCTTATTGAACAATGTTGTACGAACAAAAATGTAAATTTCGAAAATTCATAACAGACTTACTATGATCGAATGTGCGTATTGCATGTTTTTAGGTTAGAATTATTTGTGCATTAAAGATAATATTTTAGATTATCAGATAAATACTCTTGTGACATAGACACTATGAGGAATGTATGTGATTTTTTTCCGAACCATTTTATGTTTTCATGTCAGAGTACGGACGAGTTGAATATATAATGCCACTTTGGCATTATTAAATAAAGTATTATGACGTATCGATAAAAATAATGAACCGTATCCATACCTCTGACAACTTAACAGTGGCTACGATGGCCATCTGGTCATAGTCCCAGTCAACATATTTGACGCCCATTGCCTGGCGAACTATTGATCTCTGCCCATCAGCACCAATCTAGAAAAAGGAAATGAAAATGTAGTATTAATGATGTACTTTAAAACATTATGTAAAATAGTTTAACCAATTATAAAAATAACAGTAATATTGACGAAAAAAAAACTACAACAACGAGGAATTCTCTGGAAGTGCGGAAATACAACACAAAAAAGTCACCGAGAACAACGATGTCAAACAAAAAACCAAAGTAGGCCTAGGAAGAATGCCATGGTGGGCTGTCTATCACAGCTCGATCAAGAATACTATACAGCCAGAATCGAGAATGCTGCACATAAAAACTATTAAAAAACAACTGCAATCATCATAATGGTCCGTAATGCATAATTTAAAATACAAAAGTTACACCAATATTTTAATGTTTATTATAATTAATTAAACACGCCAAAGCCAGTAACATAATTTTGTCCATGACAAAGCAGAACGATAAGCTAGTCGGTACAATAACACAAGTATGACGCAAGTGACTGTTAATGACGTTTTTATGGGGTCATGTAAGCATATTACTCTCTTCTTTATTAATAAATTGTATATATCTGACAATTCGAACAGAATAAAACACTGAATATTCTATTGTCAATCGTACATTGAGTCCTTGTTAATCCAGCAAGCCTGTACTTTTCTCTCACCATGGGCTGTACGATCGCTTTTTTCATCACCACCAACGACTTGTACACAATAAATACGTAGTACAAAAACAAAAAAGTAAAACTGGAAGTACAATCAATACCAGAAAGGATGACGCACATCTAAAAATAGCTGATTTTGTCAGTATAGAATCTAGAATGAGCGTCTTACCTTAAATCCATAACTTAAAAGAAAAATACCAAACATCGTTTTCTATGTTAACATATTATTAACCAATACATAGGGCAAAATGTATGTATTAGTAAGTTGAGTAAGCAATAATACCATACCATTTTTGCTGCTTAGGTACCGCAACTAAGTCTTGCCAAAGATTTGCTACCCAAGAATTGCTAAAGTACCGCACATGTGTTGCCGATGTCTTCCCAAGTACTATCTAAGTACCATCAAAGTTTCAGTCTAGTACCACTGATGTACTGCCCAAGTATTGCTGCTCAAGTGCTACCTAAGTGCCGCTAAAGTTATTTTTAAGTACCACTACAGAAGTGCCGACTAAGTACCGTCGAAGTGCCACCGAAGTACCACCCAAATACTGCTCAAGTACCGCTTCTTTTATGCCACTTAAGTACCGATGCTCAAAGGTTGCCAACGTGCCACTGCACTAGTACCACTTTAGTACCATCGATGTCCCGTTCAAATACTGCTCAAGTACAGTCCATGTGCCACTTAAGTCCGCTGCAAGTTTATTTTACGTGATACAGGTAAAATGAACTCATAAGAACATCTTTAACATTGTCCAACCAACGACAAATTTTTTTGTGATTGTTTCCGTAATCAGCAACCCAAAATACTTCTAATGCAAAAAGCATCTTTGGACCATCAATTGTCTACTACAGAGCTCCGTCGACTGGCTGATCGCGACGTCACGCCACCGCCGCTTATGCAAAAAGTACCCTTTTAGAACGAAGTTCTTTATGTCGCGTTACTCGGGGGGCTGGAATTTTAAAACCGACAGATTTTTTTTTTTGAATCAGAAATCTCTTCCTCTCAAGTTTCCCTTCTTACCCCGTCCCCCTCACCTATATACACTTCCCCTCTCCCCACTATATATGTATATCTGCCAACCGTGCCGTGTTACACTTCTGCACACGTTTACCCACTATTCCCCCTCACACTCCCAAGTAATGAATTTTTTAACAAATTTTAATTTTATTTTCCCACAGTAATTTTTCTTTCACTTTAAACTTTCTTCTTTTACAATTCTGAAAAAAAAAAAAAAAAAAAAAAAAAAAAAAAAAAAAAAAACATTTTCCATTAAAGAGATTTGAATCTCTCCACCTCCTGCATATGAGTCCTGTACCTTACCCACTCTGCTACGAGCGCTGCTGGCTATAGAAACTCGGTTTCTTGTACTTATCGTGTGGTTCGTAACTATAATATTCCATTTTTATATGCATTCACTGATACTACATTTAATTCCTGATAAATTATGAATTTGTTTTCTAAATAATCCATCTAAAAAAAAAAAAAAAAAAAAAAAAAAAATTTAAATAGCATAAATATGGTTATGTAGATTAAATATAATAAGGCGCGTTATTACGCATCCAATATTTGTATGTAATGCATTTGATGCATAAAATACCGACCGATTTTTATTAAACCTGAGGTTTTTTTGGCATTACAGTAATGCTAATAATTACTGTTATAAATAAAAAAAAGTAATGAAATTAAATATGAAAAAAAAGAAACGGAATATGAAAAAATGAAATATGAAAAAAAATTATAATAAAATTAAATGATATTTGGACAAATAAAATGTTATATTAAAAAATAATGAAATGAAATATGAAAAAAGAAATGAAATAAAGAAAATACAAAAGAATGAATATAAATAGAAAAACAAAAAAAAAGAAATAAAGGAAATACAAAAAATGGATAAAAAAAGTAATGAAATTAAATATGAAAAAAAATAAAACAAGAAATAAAAAAAAAAAAAAAAAAAAAAAAATAACAAACCAGGGGGGATAAATGGGTCATGGGACCCACGGTAAGAACGAAGTTCTTTAAACATGACATGAGTATAAAAACACAATTTCTCAGGTGACAAGGGGGTCGCCAAACCCATAGAAAGAACGAAGCTCTCTAAACGTTAGTACTGCATTCATGTAGTTCACTAAACAAAAACTTGAAAAACGAATAAAAAAATAAAATAAAAAAAATAGTTCAGTACTCACGATGGTTTAACTTCGTGAGTACTGTATTCATGCACGACGTTCTCACGAAGTTCAACCATCGTGAGTACTGAACTATTTTTTTTATTTTTTTTTCTTATTCGTTTTTCAAGTTTTTGTTTAGTGAACTACATGAATGCAGTACTAACGTTTAGAGAGCTTCGTTCTTTCTATGGGTTTGGCGACCCCCTTGTCACCTGAGAAATTGTGTTTTTATACTCATGTCATGTTTAAAGAACTTCGTTCTTACCGTGGGTCCCATGACCCATTTATCCCCCCTGGTTTGTTATTTTTTTTTTTATTGATTGATGAAACAGGTGGACATGTTAACGATCTGAAAATTTGGATATTGGCAATTTAACTCCCTCTTAACACGTTGGAACCCAAATTATAACCTTTTTTAAAAATTTAACCCCCCTCCCAGTCTTAGTAACAAAAGGTCACTTTTTTCAAATGTCGACGGTTTGCAAAAATTTACAACATTTCAATCTGTAAATTTAACTGTAGTTTTAAGACCATAATACTGACAACATATTATAATTTTACCTCTGTAGCATTATCAGAACGCGAGATATCAAATAACAAAGTTTTGCAAAAAAAAGGTTTTCTTGCAATTTGCGAGCAATCCGCTAGTCCGATACTTTTTATTTAGGGCCCATTCTCTTCATTCTTTTATCGTGCAGTCAGGGGTCAATAAACACCAGTATAATGTGTGCAATAAACTATTTTGTAAAATGCTTTTCTGTTTTTATAGTAACTCCTAGATGTCATTGTCAACATGAAAAAAAAAAACAGTTTCTCTGAATGATTGCACAACGAAAAAAAGTGAAACAACAAAGACACTTAAAATTTGACATCGAAGACACTCACTGGTGTGGTATTCGTAATCAGCAAACTCAAAACCCTATACAAAAGTACCTATATCGGCCCATTATCCTGCATCTCCAGGAGATGGCATAGATACTGTCTTTCCTGGGCTGCAGATACCCCGAAAACACTCGGTGCTGTGGTATTCGTGACCAGATACCTTATAAACCCCACGAGAAATTATCTATATCTGGCATTGTTCTGCAACTCCAGTACATTACGTAGATACTGTCCACTCTGAGCTCCAGGTACCTCGGAGACACTTGCTGGCGTGGTATTCCTGATCGCCAACCCAAAAACCCCGGAGAAAGTACTTATGTCGGGTATTGTCCTGCAACTCCAGGTTAATACTATCTACCCTGGCCTCTAGGTGACCCAGAGACACTCGCTAACGTGGTATTCGTGATTAGCGATCTTATAAGCTTTCGAGCAATGACAATCGCCTCATTTGCTTCATTATTCATCGATTTGTATTGTCATTGCATTTTGCTTTAAGATGAACTTCGAAACTAATAAACATGAATTACTGCACCCTATAAGACGGTACTGCCATATTACAAAGCATGGCGAATTACGGCGTAGGTACGGCTTACCCTATTGATCGATAATTTGGTTATGGTACGACTGCAGCTAGTCGTCATTATGACTCGATGTTTGGAGCATTACAAGTTTATTTAACTGATTCCTTGCAAAAGCCTATTCATTTTAATAGCTATGATAAAGTGTATTCCGCGTTAAAACTCAACGAAAAACACGAAAAACATAATCAATTTAATATTTAGACAATATTCGTGAAAATTATTTTTTTATTTTTTTAACTACGATCCTCACATTATTTGTATTAATTTCATTGAAAAAAGCATCCTCAAATTACTCTAAAACGACATTTCTGATAGAATATTATTGCTTACTTAATTTACCATAGGCTGTCCATATTTCTTATATATAATGTTTTTTTTAAGTATTATAATCACGTTTATTTTTTACCTACTTTAATGCTGCATACATATTTAAAAAGTTATCTCTAATGTAAATATACCGAGTGACCAGTTTGGAGCGAAACAACTTTGAAAGGTAATATCTCTGGACAGGGTTATTGGATTGAGCCTAAATTAGGTTTCTATGGCTAATGATGCCTTAAAAATCGATTGGTACCATTAAAATTCAATTTGATGTGTAAACGGAAAAAATAAATTTTTTATTTTTTGAATTACGAGATAGAGTGAGGTTATCCGTAGTTTTAATGAAAGCCCTGAACACGACTATCGATATTCAACAGTTTTTATTATGAGTAGTTTTTTAGAAATAAAGTAATGAGCAGTTGAATACCTTTGTAATATCTCAGCGTTTGGTTAAGTTTACGGTATACACTACCGTGTAGATGTCTGACTCGTTCGTTATCGCTATCACTGAAAAAATTCTATTGCCGTATTCAGCGCCATGAGTGGTGCGATAAACGTATTGTGCACATTCAGCGCATGTACTAAAAAATATACAGGGACATTCATAAGGACTTTAGGAGCCGGTAGGGTTTTATAGATTAAAAAATTACGAATTTGATGCCGTTCGTAGAATCTTTTTAAGTCAATTCGTTTTAAAACTGGACGAGATCGAAAATGGACTATTTTGTCCCATAAAGAACACTCGATCTGATTGTTGTGGCGACAAGGCGGCAACTGCTACATAGGTATAGGCTTAGTGGTGGCGCGACCTAAGTGTTTTAAATATTTTTATCATCTGCATGTTTACTGCGCGTGACAGCTGTTGCAATGCAGCCAGCCGCATGCACTAACATCGTTGTTCTTACAAAAAACTAATTGTTTTTCTACTGCTGTCTTCGAATCTTTGAGGAGAAACTTGGTCCCTTGTTAGTTGCATGCTCAGAAAAATTTATGAATGTAGAACAGTTACAATTTTCAGCAGTATCATGTTCTGTTGTTGTTTTTTTTCCTGTTTTTTAAATGATGTTCTTTATTTATACATGATAATACACAAATTTGAGCGCTGCAATTTCAGTACATTCAAACTAACGTTAGTCTGCATTCACTAAACTGTCACAAATTGTCAAAAAATTTAACTCATTACATCATTACAAGTTTAAAGTCCAACATTACAAGCTTAAATACAATATTTTATTCGTGATTAATATTTGTGAAAATGGATTTTTGTTTGGTGTTTTGGGACGGGCCATCAGGAGAATATAGCGTCTTACCCAGTGATCATACGAAATTTGTAAATAACAAATGGTTTGGAAAATGGGGAGAAAAATATTTTCCGATGAAAATATTGATGCGGAGCAGTAAGTGATTCGTAGTTTTTATAAATCAATAGTTTTTATAAATCAAATTTAACATAAAATCTCGCAGAAGATGAAAAGTATCTTGATGGCCTGGAAGTTACGAAAGACCGGTGTATTATTGATACCCAAACTAATAAAGGTAAATAAAAATCAATTTAATAAATTATGTTTTAATAATATCAACGTAAGAGTTTAAGAGGACTTCGCAGTAACAAATTAAAGAGGTTAAAGTCACTTCGCGGTTTTACTTTTTTCTCCCAAAGCCAAGAGTGTCGTGTGTTTCTTCCAATTAAAATTTATTAGAATTAAAATTAAAATTTATTTACATGCTCATAATGCTGCAACATGCCCGTAATGTGTACACCGCTCAATAGGGTGTGGTGTAAGCCTCTCTCTCTCTCTCTCTCTCTCTCTCTTTTTTGCGACGTGTGCTCGATGATTATCAACCGAGGCGTGCACATACTATGTATTAGTGAGTCTTGGCTCAAGCCATCTAGGAGCTCTCAGCGATTCGGAATTGCGGGTTATAATTTGCTGCGTGTTGATCGGATCGGTAAGGGGGGTGGCGGAGTCGCTGTGTATGTGCACGAGTCTATTCAATGCCGAATTGTGGCGCGGTCGCTTCAGCCGGACGTCTATCGTAAGAGACCCGAGTTCCTCTTTGTGTCGATGCGCGTCGGTGCCGTGAAGTTTCTCGCGGCTGCGATGAACCGCACGACTTTACCGTGCTGCTGGGTGATTAAAATATTGACTAGACATGCTCTGCGCCGTCTACACCGCGTATTATACTCCCGAAATTTTTGTCCGAGTATTCGCTGGAGCCGCTGCCCTTTGGCCCTACATATCGTTCCTTGTTGTTGCGCTCAACGATCGACTACTTATGCGTCAGCGACTCCTCTCAAGTGTTATCCTTCGAACAAGTACACTACCCAAGCATCTTCAGGTACGACGCCTTGTTTGCGACTCTCACTTTCGCGGTTTTCGGTGGCAGCGGTACGGTAACTTTTCGCTCTTATCGCAGCTTTAATAGTGAGGAGTTTAAACACGACGTCACGAGTCACGAGAGGCCACTGTCTGTCAACCCTAATGAACTCAATAAATTTTTTGTGGGCTCGATTGCCGCACTCCCCTTGTCTGACGTGCTTCTTACTGTCCGGATTTGCTTCGGTGAGCGGTTCTTTTTCCAACATATAACTGTTTTTTCAGACCTGATCAACGCGATCTGTGCAGCGCATTCTAATGCTCGTGAAGTTGATAATATTCCGCTCGCGGCTCTTCGCCGTTGCCTGCTAGCCATTTTTGCTCAACATTTTCAAATGTTCCCTGCAGTCCAGGGTCTTTTTATCGCTATGGAAGCAGGCAATCGTCAGTCCAATACCAAAATGCTCACGCCCTGGCACCCACAGCGACTACAGGTCGATCATACTCTGCGTCGCATCGAAATTGCTTTAGTCTGTGGCATGGCAGCAGATTACCGGGTTCGTCGAGCGGAATCATATTTTGCATAAGTTGCAGTCGGGCTTTCGTAAGCAGCACAGTGAACACACTGCTCTCGTGAAGATAATCGAGGATGTGCGGCGGGCTGCGGACGTGGGCTGCGTCACGCTGCTATGTGTTTTAAGTTTCAAACGTTGGAGCCCAACAAAAATCCAAAAAAAAAAAAAAAATTGTTTTTGTCGTAAATAACCCAATAAATCAACGGCAAAAGGTGTATAATACCATGAAAAAAAAAAAAGAAATTGACATCTAACCAGTTTAAACATAATTATTAACAATCAGAGTAACATACGTATAAAACGTACACTAAGCACTACACCTCTCAGTAATACATGGTGAAAAAAATCCAAAATAAATATTTCTGCATACCTATGGTTGTAAAAAATAAATAAAGTACTTTATAGGGATCGAAAACATAACCTCAAAGAGTAATAAACTCCTGAAATTAAAAAAAAGTCAGAAAACAGACGTTTTTACGCTACCTACCCTCATTAGGGGCTGCAATAAATAAAAAAAGAACGGATATCCTTACATAGTACTCAAACTAGTTGCTCTGATTTTTTTTAGAATTAGGATACCTAACCTCACCGTGCAAAATGTCAGGAAATTCAAGAAAATAGCCTTTTTTTCTGCCATTTTCGGTCATAGTCAGCCATTAAGTGCCCGTACAGAGTCTGAATGATTTTTATTACTGTCTTTGTATCACATTTGGCACAAACAGTCATTTTTGGCTCTCGGAAACATAACCTCGTTTAGTTATGTGATCTCAATGATAGAAAAAATTTGAAAAAAAGACGTTTTTACGCTACCTACGTCCATAAGGGGCTGTGATGATTGTAAAACGTATAAGTATACTTATAAGGTACTGGAACTAGTTGCCCTGATTTTTTTCAGAATTAGGAAACCTAACCTTACCGTGCAAAATGTCAAGAAATTCAAGAAAATAGCCTTTTTTCTGCCATTTTCGGTCATAGTCAGCCATTAAGTGCCCGTACTGAGTCTAAATGATTTTTGTTGCTGTCTTTGTATCACATTTGGCACTAACAGTCATTTTTAGCTCTCGGAAACATAACCCCGTTTGCATATGTGATCTCAATGTTAGAAAAAATTCGGAAGAACGACGTTTTTACGCTACCTACGTCCATTAGGGGCTGCAATAAATGAAAAAAGTAAAGATATCCTAACAAGGTACTAAAACTAGTTGCCCTGATTTTTTTCAGAATTAGGATACCTAACCTCACCGTGCAAAATGTCAAGAAATTCAAGAAAATAGCCTTTTTTCTCCCATTTTCGGTCATAGTCAGCCATTAAGTGTCCGTACAGAGTCTAAATAATTTTCATTACTATCTTTGTATCACATTTGGTACTAACAGTCATTTTTAGCTCTCGGAAACATAACCCCGTTTAGTTCTGTGATCTAAATGTTAGACAAAATTCGAAAAAAAGACGTTTTCACGCTACCTACGTACATTAGGGGCTGCAATAAATGAAAAAAGTGAATATATCCTTACAAGGTACTAAAACTAGTTGCCCTCATTTTTTTTAAAATTAGGATACCTAACCTCACCGTGCAAAATTTCAATAAATTCAAGAAAATAGCCTTTTTTCTGCCATTTTCGGTCATAGTCAGCCATTAAGTGCCCGTACAGAGTCTGAATGATTTTTATTACTGTCTTTGTATTACATTTGGCACTAACAGTCATTTTTAGCTCTCGGAAACATAACCTCGTTTAGTTATGTGATCTCAATGTTAGAAAAAATTCGAAAAAAAGACGTTTTTACGCTACCTACGTCTATAAGGGGCTGCAATAAATAAAAAAAGTAAAGATATCCTTACAAGGTACTAAAACTAGTTGCCCTGATTTTTTTCAGAATTAGGATACCTAACCTCACCGTGCAAAATGTCAAGAAATTAAAGAAAATAGCCTTTTTTCTGCCATTTTTGGTCATAGTCAGCCATTAAGTGTCCGTACAGAGTCTAAATGATTTTTATTACTATCTTTGTATAACATTTGGTACTAACAGTCATTTTGAGCTCTCGGAAACATAACCCCGTATGGATAAGTGATCTCAATGTTAGAAAAAATTCGAAAGAGTTACGTTTTTACGCTGCCTACGTCCATTAGGGGCTGCGATGATTGTAAAGCGTATATATATTTTTATAAGGTACTAAAACTAAATGCTCTGATTTTTTTTATAATTAGGATACCTAACCTCACCGTGCAAAATGTCAATAAATTCAAGAAAACAGCCTTTTTTCTGCTATTTTCGGTCATAGTCAGCCATTAAGTGCCCGTACAGAGTCTGAATGATTTTTATTACTATCTTTGTATCACATTTGGTACTAACAGTCATTTTTAGCTCTCGGAAACATAACCCCGTTTAGTTCTGTGATCTAAATGTTAGACAAAATTCAAAAAAAAGACGTTTTTACGCTACCTCCGTACATTAGTTGCTGCGATGATTGTAAAACGTATATATATTTTTATAAGGTACTAAAACTAGTTGCTCTGATTTTTTTTATAATTAGGATACCTAACCTCACCGTGCAAAATGTCAATAAATTCAAGAAAATAGCCTTTTTTCTGCCATTTTCGGTCATAGTCAGCCATTAAGTGCCCGTACAGAGTCTGAATGATTTTTATTACTGTCTTTGTATTACATTTGGCACTAACAGTCATTTTTAGCTCTCGGAAACATAACCCCGTTTGCATATGTGATCTCAATGTTAGAAAAAATTCGGAAGAACGACGTTTTTACGCTACCTACGTCCATTAGGGGCTGCAATAAATGAAAAAAGTAAAGATATCCTTACAAGGTACTAAAACTAGTTGCCCTGATTTTTTTAAGAATTAGGATACCTAACCTCACCGTGCAAAATGTCAAGAAATTCAAGAAAATAGCCTTTTTTCTCCCATTTTCGGTCATAGTCAGCCATTAAGTGTCCGTACAGAGTCTAAATGATTTTTATTACTATCTTTGTATCACATTTGGTACTAACAGTCATTTTTAGCTCTCGGAAACATAACCCCGTTTAGTTCTGTGATCTAAATGTTAGACAAAATTCAAAAAAAAGACGTTTTTACGCTACCTCCGTACATTAGGGGCTGCAATAAATAAAAAAAGTAAAGATATCCTTACAAGGTACTAAAACTAGTTGCCCTAATTTTTTTCAGAATCAGAAAACCTAACCTCACCTCGCAAAATGTCAAATAATTCAAGAAAAAAGCCTTTTTTTGCCATTTTCGGTCATATTTAGCCATTAGAAGCCCATACAGGGTCTGAATGATTTTTATTACTGTCTTTGTATCACATTTGGTACTAACAGTCATTTTTATTTCTCGCAAACATCGATATTTTGTAATTTAACTATCTTTTCGTATGCCACTTGATGCTAGCTACTGTTTAATTTAACTTGCATAAAATTATTACGTATATCAAAGTGGTTCATATCATCCTTTACTTCTGCGTGGATGCACCAAGCATATGTCATACATCATAGGAAATTTGTTTAATGCTCACTCCTTTTTTTCATTAAATATGCATGCATACACATTCTTTTATTCGCTAATTACGACTTTTATAATATTTTTGGAGATTTCTATATTTTTATTACGATTATTTTAATATGGCACTGAACACAGAAACATTTTTTGTTGATATTTGCCGATTTACGTGTAATTGTGTCATAACAATTTCTTCATTAATATGTCTATTCATCAGCAAGTTCATTACGTTGGCAAAGTCTACAAATAAATTTCTTTGCAGTTTGTTCAACGTTTTTTGTATCATTCGATAATACTACTTTTTTTTAATTACATGTTTGCGATTTCTAATACTGCTTGTGACTACATTCTTTTCATCATCGGTTGCTCCATCGATTTTCTTTAAGCAGGACTTATGACAATATCTATCACAGGTTTCACATTGCACTTTGTTCGATACCGTCTCAGAAAAGCATACCAAGCATCTCTTTTCCATATTTATCGATTTCAACAGTAATGTACGCGCAACTTTTAATCGGTAACTATTTACATTAAAGTTGCTTGGGAAAGATGCATCGAATCCGATATGATACATGTATAAAAGCACAAAAACTCCGCAGTTATACACATCTCCATCTTGTTGAGTGGGCCTGGCGGGTGGTTCTACAAATGTTAAGTCTTTTCCCTGCAATGTTTTGAAAGAGGAATTGGTAAATTTTATAAATCTATCAAGACATTCACGTACACTGTCCTTGTCAGCGCCGTTTCCATAAGGAACAAAATGCATTATCGTTCCATCTTCAGTGTTCAGTAAAACAAGCTGCCAGTGGTTATGAATTAGATATAGCATGAATATCCGTTTCTTCAAACAAAATTGGACTTTATTAACGTGCCGAAAATTACAGTGTCTTGCATAAGCGTGTTCTCCTTATATATACGATGTACTATCTGTTGATATGCATATGTTACATCCTGCCGTTCGTCAACATAAACTGCTGCATATGCGTCCAGAACTACTCCAGAAAGCCACGAAGTTACTTTTCAAGTTGTTAACTGTTTAGCGGATAATTCACAAGTTTTGGACGTAGGTAGCGTAAAAACGTCGTTCTTTCGAATTTTTTCTAACATTGAGATCACATAACTAAACGAGGTTATGTTTCCGAGAGCTAAAAATGACTGTTAGTGCCAAATGTAATACAAAGACAGTAATAAAAATCATTCAGACTCTGTACGGGCACTTAATGGCTGACTATGACCGAAAATGGCAGAAAAAAGGCTATTTTCTTGAATTTATTGACATTTTGCACGGTGAGGTTAGGTATCCTAATTATAAAAAAAATCAGAGCAACTAGTTTTAGTACCTTATAAAAATATATATACGTTTTACAATCATCGCAGTCCCTACTGGACGTAGGTAGCATAAAAACGTCTGTTTTCCGATTTTTTTTTAATTTCAGGAGTTTATTACTATTTGAGGTTATGTTTTCGAGGCCTGTAAAGTACTTTATTTATTTTTTACAACCATAGGTATGCAGAAATATTTATTTCGGATTCTTTTCACCACGTATCACTGAGAGGTGTAGTGCTTAATGTTCGTTTTATACGTATGTTACTCTGATGGTTAATAATTATGTTTAAACTGGTTAGATGTTGATTTTTTTTTTTTTACGGTATTATACACCTCTTGCTGTTGGTTTATTGGGTTATTTACGACAAAAACAAAAAAAATTTTTTTTTGGATTTTCGTTGGGCTCCAACGTTTGAAACTTCAAACACATACGCTGCTTGTGGCGGTCGACTTCTTGCAAGCATTCGACACGATCGATATTGGCCACCTTTGCTGCAAGCTGGGACGCATGGGCTTCTCCCAGCCATGCTGCCATTGGATTGGCTCGTTTTTGTCCGAGAGATCGCAAACGGTCGTCACGCCAATGGGCGAGCGATCATCCTCGCTCCCTAGAGTGTCCGGCGTCCCGCAGGGCAGTCTCCTCGGTCCGTTGCTCTTCTTGCTGTATATCAACAACGTGTTTGATGTGCTGCGGCACTGTAAGGTCGTGTTTTATGCCGATGACCTGACCATGTACTGCTCCGGCCCCTTCGATGGTGCCCACCTTACTGTTGACCGTGTAAACGAAGATCTTGCACGTCTTGTCGCTTGGGTGAAAGCAAACGGCCTGTATGTTAATGCAGACAAAACCCACGTGATCTGGTTCGGAGTGCGAAATTTTACGAGCCACTTGCGTGATAGCCCCCCCCCCTTGCGTCTTTTTGGGAGACCAGCCCCTGATGTATTGTGGCTCTGTGAGGATACTGGGCGTTGAACTTGACGGGACGCTGTCTTGGGGTGCGCAGTGTGTATCGGTCTCTCGCAAGTGTAAAACTGCACTCTCGAGCCTGCGAAGGTGCGGAGACTCTATCCCGTGCGATACTCGATTGCTTCTTGTCAAAGCATTAATTTTTCCCTACCTAGAGTACTGCATTGGGCTATTCTTTGACATATCAGCTGAGCTAGTAAATCTTAATAAATCTCTCAGCGAGGCTACATACCCGGCGCTCTGGAAACGTGCGTTAATCACGCCACTGCCCAAAATTAGGACCCCGGCGTCTCCTTCGGACACTAGACCGATCTCTAAGCTGTGTGAAGTCTCGAAGATAGCGGAGCGGTTGGTGCATCGGTAGTTTATGGGCTTTATGGAGACCAATAAGCTCTTTGATCAGCACTAAGCAGGTTTTCGTGTGAAATATATTTATACATAACAACCAGAGCAATCGTAGAGGACTGTATAAAAAAAAATTGTTGTTCCATATAAATGGACTCATAAAGATCAAATGAATCACTTTAAATTGGCTGGTTTTAATCTCAAAGTTAACAACTGGGATTCAATCGATGATAATAATTGGTTATCAGAAGGTAAAAATTTCACTACCTAGTCCGTACTTAAGCTTGAAGTAAGAGTGAAATCTTGGGACTAAAATCATCCTTGACTATGAATGTTATAAATTTAACAATTTTAATTTCACAAGAGAATGGAAAAAATCAATTTATTCAGTAACACAATAAATATGTATTTCCTTTTAACACACTGAAATAACATTACATACTCATTTAGTACATGGTAACAAATACAACTTTCTTATTATTATATTAATTGCGTTTGAATAATGTATACAAAAAGTTACTCTTTAATCTTGTATGTAACAGTTAAAGGGTTTTGAAGTAATTATACCGCAATGAAGAAAAGTTCAGAAGATATTCTTTTGTTTCTTGTAAGTGGTTCACCCTTTTTGTTTATACGGAAAACAAAATTATGTCAAGTGTTTAAATTTAGTGATGCGATAATTTTTTAACAGTGACGAAGGTGTATTTTTTCGTAGAACGTGCAAGACTGCAAAAAAACAGTATCTGACACACCTTGCATCATTTTCATTTTAGTTAGTTACTTTAGTCTTTAGTGACTTTATCACAATCTAAGGTTGACAATACTGCACGCTTAGTGTCTCAAGTTACTCCGACGTCCTCTTACTATTTTTCATAAGCTTAAATGAGGTTTATTTATTCTATCACGTATAATTTGTGTCCAGATTTTTTTCCCTACTTGGGCCTTTTTTACCTTGTTCTGTGTCCTCTGTAGGAAAAATAGTATCCGTCACATTAGCGCGATCCAACCAGGGCTACCCTACAGACCCTCGGCCCCTGCTTCGCAGGTCCATTGGGCCGCAAAATAACCCCGGTGGGATGGCACTCATCCGACGAAAACTACTATTAACACTATCTCTTAAGTAATAGTAAATTACACTACTAGAGCACAAAGTACAATTTTGCGCCCTAGGGCCCAAAGTAGTCAAAGGGCGGAAAGTGTGCACAATGGCCCAAAGGCTTACGCTTGAGTTGCGTATATCATTTTTCCTACCTCGGGCGTTTTTGACCTTGTGCTGTGCCCTCAGTAAGAAAAATAGGATCCGTCACATAAGCGTGATCCAAGCGGGGCTACCCTACGGAAAACAGCTGCAAAATAGCCCTGGTGGGATGGCACTTACCCGACGAAAACTACTATTTTCTACCACCTAAGGGTGCAAAGTGAGTTCAACATTCACCATCCGCATGTGTGCAGTGACTAAGGCCGTGTTTAGATAGAGCGGAACAAAGCTATTATTTCAAAAGATTCTTTTACAACATAGCCTAAAAAAATATAAAAAACAGCTATATTTTGAAAGGAAAGCGTGATGGGTCAAACATAATAATTTTTACGGGTTCCCCCGAAGGGGAGAGGAATACAAGGTGCACAAATATAATTAGAATAAGAATTAACTTTATTAATTTAAGCCTTGTGGTAAACCACGTCTGGCTTTCAGTGATAAATTCAAGAAAAAAGAAAAGAAAGGATAGAGAGGTTAGTTAATACAATAACGATTACTTTCTTACTTTGGGCCCTCACTTTGCGCCCGAGAGGTAGAAATAGGGTAGCCCCGGTTACATCGCGCTTATGTGACGAATCCTTCTTTTCCTGCCAAGGGTACAGTATAAGGTCAAAAACGCCCGAAGTAGTAAATAGTAGACTGTGTGCTGTGCCCAGCACAAAGTCAAAAACGCCAAAGGTAGAAAAAAAATTTTTTTTTTTGTTTTTTTACGTAACACCGGCTGTGGTAGTATCATTATTTAAATATATGGGCTTCGGCACTCAGAAAATTTTGTTAACCCTATATAATATAAAAATAAAATAAATTAAATATTGTATAGCTAATGAAAATGATGATGCGGCATCGAGTTTACCTCAGGATCCCGACATACAGGAAGACCATAGAAATATTCAGGCTCAAAATTCAAATCAAGACCATCATTTCGTAGCACCATTTAATAACTCTAGAATCAAATCCCTTGTGTCAAGGACTAAGTTGACATCGATTGTTCAAAAAAACAAAAAAAAGGGGACGTTAATGGCTCGGCGTCTTATGGTGGAAATTGTTGGAAAAGAAACTCTAAAAACCATGACACCTACCGGAAAAATGAAAACAAACAAAATTCCTAAAGATATCTATGATGATGTACTAGGTAAGATTACTATTATTTATTGTAATTAAGTATACCGCCTTACATTCGTAATTAGTGAGAATACATTTCAAGATTTGATTGTTACACGGAGAGCTGCTCTATAATTCTGACAGCATTATAACTAATAAAATAAACTACACTAATCTACATTTCTCCTAACTAACTTTTGGTTTTGCACAGCTGCACCCTTCACCACCTGTGTGAGGCTTACTACTAACATCACTTCTTCATTTGCTATAAAATAACTCATATGCTCAGAGTCATGTCCGTGCAGCAAAAAAAAACATTTATTAATTTATAAAACAATTATTTTCTGTTTCTTTTGAACAACATTATTATATATTATTCTTATGTTATCTATAAAATTTTTTTAGAATTCGTTAACCAAGAAGTGGATGAAGGTTGTCAGGTTTCGGAAGAAGATTACCGCCGAGCTATGACTCTGCTGTGCAACTCTTTGAAAAATAAATGATTATGTTTGATATATGTTGAAATTATTAATTTACAGTCAAAATAATTGTTTAAATGAAATTTTGATACAACTTAAATAAAAAATGTTTGTTGTTTGAAATAAAAGTAATTTCCTTTTTATCGCTAAATTTTCATTCGTCGCAACAAAGTTAATCTAGTCTTAAAATTGTCCACATAAAGTATCAATTTAGTCTCAAAAAAGTCTCAAATTCGTCGCAAAAAAGTCTCAAAAAAGTATCATTTTAGTCTCAAATTCGTCGCAAAAAAATCTCAAAAAAGTATTAATTTAGTCTCAAAAAAGTCTCGAATTCGTCGCAAAAAAGTCTTAAAAAAGTCTTAAATTTGTCGCAAAAAAAATCTCAAAAAGTATCAATTTAGTCTCAAAAAAGTATCAATTTTGTCTCAAAAAAGTCTCAAATTCATCGCAAAAAAATCTCAAAAAAGTATCAATTTAGTCTCAAAAAAGTATCAATTTGGTCTCAAAAAAGTCTCAAATTCGTCGCAAAAAAATCTCAAAAAAGTATCAATTTAGTCTCAAAAAAGTCTCGAATTCGTCGCAAAAAAGTTTAAAAAAAGTCTAAAATTCGTCGCAAAAAAAAATCTTAATAAGTATCAATTTAGTTTCAAAAAAAGTATCAATTTTGTCTCAAAAAAGTCTCAAATTCGTCGCAATAAAGTCCCAAAAAAAGTATCAATTTTGTCTCAAAAAAAGTCTCAATTCGTCGCAATAAAGTCCCAAAAAAAGTATCAATTTTGTTTAAAAAAAGTCTCAAATTCGTCGCAAAAAAAATCTCAAAAAAGTATCAATTTAGTCTCAAAAAAGTCTCGAATTCGTCGCAATAAAGTCTTAAAAAAGTATCAATTTAGTCTCAAAAAAGTATCAATTTTGTCTCAAAAAAGTCTCAAATTCGTCGCAAAAAAATCTCAAAAAAAGTATCAATTTTGTCTTAAAAAAGTCTCAAATTCGTCGCAAAAAAATCTCAAAAAAGTATCATTTTAGTCTCAAATTTGTCGCAAAAAAATCTCAAAAAAGTATCAATTTAGTCTCAAAAAAAGTATCAACTTTGTCTCAAAAAAGTCTCGAATTCGTCGCAAAAAAGTCTCAAAAAAGTATCATTTTAGTCTCAAATTCGTTGCAAAAAAATCTCAAAAAAGTATCAATTTAGTCTCAAAAAAAGTATCAATTTTTTCTCAAAAAAGTCTCAAATTTGTCTCCAAAAAGTATCAATTTTGTCTCAAAAAAGTCTCAAATTCGTCGCAAAAAAATCTTAAAAAAGTATCAATTTAGTCTCAAAAAAGTCTCGAATTCGTCGCAAAAAAGTCTCAAAAAAGTATCAATTTAGTCTCAAATTCGTCGCAAAAAATCTCAAAAAAGTATCAATTTAGTCTCAAGAAAGTATCAATTTTGTCTTAAAAATGTCTTAAATTCGTCGCAAAAAAATCTCAAAAAAGTATCAATTTAGTCTCAAAAAAGTCTCGAATTCGTCGCAACAAAGCGAAAATCTTTTAAAATACGAGTGAACATAGCTTCTGATCGCAGTTGAAACATAAACTCGTATAAAACAAAATGTTATACAATTTCTCTTTTATATAATCATAGACATTTTGATTTCTTGCACAATAGAAAATTTTCTGCTATGATTTATACTGATTTTTAGTAGAGTAATAAAACATCGATTTTTGAAGTGCTTAAGGTGAATTTGCAGAGTATAATCGATCAGAGCACCCTTTTAAATATCGTACATGCTGCATATATACACATCTATACGATATATTATGTGCGTTATAAATATACAAATTACTACTCTACCACCTTGTGATAGAGAACGATATTCTTAACCCTGTTCCTCCATTACCTGTCAAAGGCCGGTATCTTTTTGTTCTTTGACGCAAAAGCCAGGGATAGCTCGGAACACGCACCCTCGTCGTAATTCTCCTGAGCGAAGCGAGAATCATAATCAGCCGAGTCAATATTACCTTGACGCACGTGTATCGTACGATATTTTTCATCTCAATGAGCGGAAAGAGCGATTAAACGCATGCAAAGCATGCAAGAGAAAATTTTATATCTGTATGTAAATTTTTTACATATCTTTAACTAATTTATTGCCTGAATTGTTTAAGGTGTAGCTCTCTTTATTTTTAAAATGACTTGTTAAATATTCTTTAGTGTACGTGCGCCGAATGTGCTAGTACGTTTATCGCACCACTAATGGTGCTGAATACGGCAATAGAATTTTTTCAGTGATAGCGATAACGAACGAGTCAGACATCTACACGGTAGTGTATACCGTAAACTTAACCAAACGCTGAGATATTACAAAGGTATTCAACTGCTCATTACTTTATTTCTAAAAAACTACTCATAATAAAAACTGTTGAATATCGATAGTCGTGTTCAGGGCTTTCATTAAAACTACGGATAACCTCACTCTATCTCGTAATTCAAAAAATAAAAAATTTATTTTTTCCGTTTACACATCAAATTGAATTTTAATGGTACCAATCGATTTTTAAGGCATCATTAGCCATAGAAACCTAATTTAGGCTCAATCCAATAACCCTGTCCAGAGATATTACCTTTCAAAGTTGTTTCGCTCCAAACTGGTCACTCGGTACTAATTATTAAACCATTACTATTATTTCAAAATCAAAATGTTAAAAAAAAAAGATATTCAATGAGTCAGGAATACATGAGTATAATTATTATTTCACTCTGTACATTCTTGTTAAAACTATATTTTTATGGAAGAATTCTGTGTTCCTTTTTTCACACAATATTTTCATTGCTAATTCTTAGTCTATAAGGGTTCTAAAACTGTAATTGGCAGGTTCTTAAGTCCGTTTTTTCGAAGGCATTGATTAAAGCGTATTACACACACACGTACATGCGCACGTGCACAAACACACACGTGGGTACTTACAACTTGATTCATACGAAGGGTATTTAAATTTATATAAAGTAATAAAAAGATTTTTAAGAGTTATATACTTTTCAAAAAAAATTTGCAAAGTGTTAGCTTGTGTTTATTCGCTGGGTATATATCACGCAGCGCCTTCAGTGTAGCGTCGACAAAGTGAAACATGGATGCCAAAATGTGCAAACAACAGACGATAGCTGAGAGAGAAAACTTAAAAAACTTTGCAGGTCCGAAGAATTTTGAGGTTACTTATTAGTATATGTATATATTTATTGTTTTCCTACATAATACACATCCAATTTAATAATTGACACAGATCTTATAATAGTGTAAAATCATATGGGATAAAATATGTTGAATTATGCATGCATAATATATTACCTAGCGAAATACAATATACTATAGTCATCGTAGTGAATAAATTATATTCGTTAGTATAATTATTTAGGTAATATAGAGGTCCTATGAAAGCTTTTGCAGGTTAGATAGACTGACGCAAAACGTATATACGTAAGATAGAAAATACCATTTATTCAATGTCAAGCAGGCCACCTAATACCTAATTTTAATTCAAATTAAATGAAGCACAGATGATCTGTGGGTTATGTGCCCTAAACGTGGAAATTTTTATAAAGTAATTTTTTTTTTATTTTAGACTGTGCAAGTTTTCACTTATTTGTTGTGAATGAAACAGTTGCATACTTCATATAAATACGGTAACGATAGTCCTTGAAACGATGGGGCACAAATTTAACATAAAAGTAAGAAATTTCAAACAGTAAATTCAAATTAGCGATTTGCAATGGATTCTCTACACTAAAACTGTTAGATAACCAGTTCTCGATTTTTTTTTTTTTTTTTTTTTTTTTTTTTTTTTTTTTTTTTTTTTTTGATACTGTTGCTTTTCAGATCGCACGAAGGGCATTTAACATAACTAGTGAAGTAAAAAAAAAAAAAAATTGGCAGCTATAAACTATATAAATTATAACAGCAAAAAAAAATTTTCCCACCCGAGTGCATAAATACAAAGGACATTTTTTCTAAACATGATGATCTTATATTTTTAAACTATATAATAATATATTGCTCATACATTTTAAGTAAAACTTCATTTTTTATTTATATAAAGCTTCTTTGATAAGAAAGTAGAAGCATATATACTATTTAATTATGAAAATTATACCGATTCTTGTTCATATCAACATGTTCGACAGGTCATTTTTCAGATATCTTTGGAATAAAGAAACCTATAAATGAGTCTCTAATTATATTTAAGGTAGCTAAAAAAAAGTTTATAGATGTCACATAAACAATTCACGCGATATACTTATGGTAAGCGGAATAATAACAAATGAAAAAAAAGGGTCAAAGTTTGTGTTTAATAGCAGTAATAGTTAACGACAAATATCTTGATGAGTGTTCTGTATTTTTTTTATAGCCAAGAGAAATCAAAATAAATACATCAAAAATAAAAAGGGATATAATATAGTTCCCAAGCGATTTTACGGAAACGTGGAAAAGTTTGTCGACGGCTGCTATATGCTAAATGCTTATAGGACAAGCGAGCATCTTCTATAGTTGTCTTGTCTTTTCACGGAGTACGAAATACTCTATAAAATCTATTATATTCAAAAGTATTATCCAAAGCTATTAAGTGTCCCTTGATAAAATCTCATACAATCATGCTACCGGCGAAAAGCAAACGTTGACTTATGATTTTCTATTTGAAGTTTTTTTTTTTACCTTAACGTTCATACGTCTGACTACAGAATTTTTTATCCATTTTGTATAATAATGATAGTATTGAAAGTTTGTAAGCTTAAAACTTATTTTTAGGATTTACTGTATCACGATAATCCTTTTTAGAGAAGTCCAGAAAAAGATCAAATTTAAATATTATCGTACGATTTCAGAATAACAGATACATCCATACGGCCTCTTTTTCATTTCTGACTTCACTAGAGCGCGTGCGTTTGGTATGATTTCAATTCATTACTTAGCACCAATTAGAAAGTAAGGATACTGTAAATCACGACTGCTTGTAGTTGAGAACAATCTAATGGACGTATGTTCGGCAAGCAGAAGGTTTTGTGTTAAAATTATACTCCAAGATTTGTTTATCATCGCAAATGATTATTTATTATTTTTAACATCGATATAATTGTAATTAATTCTTAGATTTTTTTCATCGATATGATACTTATTTTTTTGAATTTGTATACAAATAAATGGCATTTATCAATGATAACAAGAGGCTAAATTTATAAAAAAAATTTAGGTCTTGCATTTGAGGCACGACCGATCTACAGCTTGACAACAGAAAGTGTACTTTTAGTTATAGGAATTTAGTTAGAGATTATTCTTACCGTTTAATATAATTTCCAAGTTAACTTTTAATTTTTTCACCAAACGTCAAATAATAAGCTAGTAATACATACTACAAATCAATTTGTCAGCCATTTCAAAATGCTTTTTGTTGTATCTTATGTTAAGAAAACACTGAAGACGTAAATGCCTAACACAGATAAGTATTTTAATGAGATCCAAAAATTTTATATTAAACATTGGGTGAGCAAATGACACATAAAAAAGTTAAATGCTATCTAACTAACTCAGATCACCATTATACTTTGTTAAAAAATATTTTCATACAAAAAAAAATTATGCAAAAGTGGTTACACTTTCTGCTCAGACAAGCATATAAGTCACTCGAATGCAGGTTTACACAAATATTCAATTTTTTTGCTGACAAATATTATAAAAATTATAATAAGAGAGCCTGCTTGAAACACATCAACTTTAATTTTTGAAAAAATGTTTTGTTGATTAATCTGTCTCTTGTAGTTTTGTTTACATGTTATAGTTATAAGACAAAATCATCCGCAAAAATAAGTGCAGGTAGCTTGTTTCAACACTCGAAAATCACTCGTACCATAAAATATCAATAAAAAATACCACAACAAATTGTATAAACTGTAACTTTTTTTTATTTCACTTACACTCTAATCTCCTCTTCCTGTTTGTGTTCCTCTTTTCCAGTTTCATGGGTAAGTATTTAGAAGAGATGCCGAAAGTGTGGTTCGCTAAAAATACATCTGATCTGGTTTATAAACATCTGAGAAGAGAAGCAAAGTTAAGAGAGTATACAAAAACTGGAGGAATACAACTTCATCAGAAATGTAAAGAGTAGAGTAGAGAAAGAGCTGAGAAGAAAGAAAGTCAAGTATAGACATTAGTATCGTGTTGTATTAAAAAATATTTATGACCATAAAAACATCTACACCTTCCTTTTTTTATTTTCTCTTTCGTTCTCTCTTGTCCAATTACATAATTTACTGATTTTAAGCATCCCAGTGGCGAAATTAATTAAAAGGCATCTGTCAGGCCACTACTACGCAATTTACTATATAAAAAATCGTAAAGAAGTAAGTGTTAACTGTTTGATAAATCAACAAATTTAAGCTGTTCGATGCTTCAGTCAAAAAAAAACAGTGATCAAGATTCATCACCAACCAATTACATTCAGTATATTCAGGTAATTGATACTAGTCAGTTAATTAATAATAATGTATACTTAAATTTATCAAAAATACTTTAGTGATAGAAATTTCGTAAAAAAGGAATTTTACTGTTACAAAGAATATTCATAATTATTTTAATGTTGTTACTTTTACCTAGCGTTTGTAAAAGTATCTGAATTTTGAGAAACTTTTATAAAAAAATTTTTTGTAGATTCATTCGTACGAAGTGATTATTCAACATTCTCTCATATATTAAAATAAGTTTGTGAAGTTGATATTTAAATAATTCATTCAAAAAACTTAAATAAAATTACATTGGCCACTTTTAGTGAAACTAACGACCTGGACTCAAAAACAATTTCCTCACTAAAACATATTGATGTTGATTCACTTTTTTTCTCACCCGTTAAACGAATAAAAAATGTGGAATCTTGAGAATAAAATTGAAAAATAATATTACAGTAATTAAGGCTGCCTAATTTTACTAAACCATATCCATATTTTTTACAGATATACATTAAAATATAGCATTTTAAAAAAAATTTGAATGATTGAGTTATAAGTATAAGCTAAGTTTTCATTCCATTTTAATAACAATCAAACACGCTTTCTATCAAAATTTTAAATCCTTTATTGAATGTTAAAATTTTTAAATCTTATAACAATAATTTATTTTCGTTTATGGAGGTTTGGGAATTTTTCGGGAGATTACATCTTTAAAAAACTATATGCTGCACTTGAACACAGTAGAATAAATAAGAACTTTTTTAATACATGTTTATAGACGTTTTTTGATAAATATTTATTCAAGAGAGTACTACTGGATAAGTGCATAATTAAAATGTTTTGATAATATGTACTTGTAATATACTTCTCATAACTTTAAACTGTAATATTGTGCTGAAATTGGGTATTCCAAAACTTCAATCAAACTTTTGTCACCAAATTTAATATTTTACGTACTTTTTTTAGGTTCCTTTTTTTCACTACAATATTTTCATGTTTTTTTACTTAGACCATTGACAACTAGTATAGTCTTAAAATAGGTACCGTAATTTTTGCGTGACACTGAACCTTGAAATCTTTGAATATTGACCAGTCAAATGCAACTTAATTTTCTGTGATAGTCCAGGTGGATGCTTTTAAGTATAGTTAGTACAACTCACTTAAACACACCAGCGCGCGCGCTCTATGGCAGCTTTCACTCTTTTGTTGAGCACTCACATACTGGAAAAGGTTTTAAAACTCTTGAATGAATTTCAAGCAGTTTTTACCACAATCCTTCTACTTCGTTAGAATATTTAACAAGCTAGCTTCATTTTTTAACAAAGTTTAATACGGCAGATAACAGATAGTGTCTTATTTTTAGCAATTTTTTGGACTTGTCGTACAAAATCTTTTCATTTTTTCATGGAGAAAACTTTGTAGAGGTCGAAAACAAAGTTTTTTTAAAAACAAGTCAAAAATATTTTTTATAGCGCAGACGATCAAAATAGGTCACTTAGGAAAATGTCTGCGTGTGCGTCTGTGATCGTGCGTGCATGTCTGGAATAATTTAGATCTCATGAACTTTTAGATATAGTTGAATTTGATTTTCAAATTAATTTTAGCTAAGAACATTAAAAAATGTTCGTTTTGGTTAATTTTTCAGTAAAAGTTGAATCAATAAGAAAGTACAACTTTTATTGAAAAATTACTACGAAAATATGCATAACAGTTTAAAAAATGTGATATGTTTTACATCAGATAAAGACTTTAGTTTTCATTTATTGCTGTAACTGAATTTTTTTTTTCATGAAAAAAAAATTATTTTTGTTTTTTACGGTTACTTGGTGAATACAAAGATAATCATTTAAAATTTAAAACAATATAGTTTTCTTAGTCGAAAAAAAATGAATTCAGAGCCTAACTCAATCGCTCGTCAATCTTCAAAGATATTTTAACTTTCAATTACATCGTATGTATTGTCGAGACAAACTCAATTTACTTAATTTTAAGACCAAATTAGAAATTCCTACTATGATCTTAGGCCAATCAATTTTTTCCTAACTAGATTTAGGCAGAAGTCAATATCTATCTTTATTGGTTGATAAATAATAAAAATATATACTTATCAATAATTTGAATACCTAATGAATTTTATACTGTTTACGTAGAAAGTCTAGTTGTTTTTGTTTCAACTGTAATATTGATACTGTTTTAAGTTTTATATGAACTGTGATTCATACTACAGAGTGAAACGCTTATTTTTTTGTAAGCTAAATATATGTCGATTCCTCTAACTATTCAATTCTCTGATTATTTCTATCAAACATGCTGACTTAAATAACATTAAAACTTTAATATTTCTACCAAGTTTATGAATGGAACTTATTCTTAATTTAGGCTATGATGATCATGTACCTGATATTGCTTTTTCCAGAATTATCGGCCATTATTTAAATGTTGAATCGACGATGCCCCAAAAATAGAAAAGAAAGCTTTTTTTGTTGACCCGTTTTACATAGATTTATAGGTACTGTAATCATCTCTGTAGTAATTAGCATGTTTTTTTCCAGTTTTATAAATTATGCGTTTATAGCCACCGTGCCCCGTGTACGTATATGTGTTGATTGTACAAACATCAAAAATTTCATGAAATAGGAGATATTACTTTATTTTGTTATTATTTGACTTCGTTGTGAGCCATTATCCGCTACTAATATCAAACATATCAAATCCCTTTAAACGTTAATCCAACTAAAATTTTGTTGTCAATGTTATGTTTATACCATCACTTATAATTTCTTACAATATGTTTATGCATAAGCCTTGTACGGAATAATTTATTTAATCATAACCCATACATTACAAGCCACTAGACTACTGTTATTACTCATTTTGGTTCCTAATAATTAAAAATATAGAAATTTCAAAAAAGATCTAGTAACATTAATGAACTCATTCATGAACTAGTAAGTAACATTCATATATATATATATATTTTTTTTTAGTAAAAGATGGTTTTTATAACTTCACCCTGGAATAATGAATATAAAAAAGACATAAACTGCAGCGTTTACATCACTATAAAGTACTTAAAAAGTCTTAAGCTAAAGAATAATAAATCTACAATCTAAATTCTGAAATGTAGTAATCATATTTAGAAATAAACGTATGTAAGAAACATGAAAAAGGTTTTCATATCTTTGAAAATTATAAAAAAATTTAGTTGGGCTTATAACTCATTACATTATTCTCTTCATGCAGAAACTTAAAACAACGCCATTTTTAGGGGGAACGATGTCGGTACTAACCAACTACAATACACAGCATCTTATAGATAATGATATATTACAAGTGTTTATTTCAACAATAATATATATTTAACAACTAAAATAAGTTTTTTCAGTCCCTATGTATCATATTAACAGGAAATAAAACTTTTTTTTAATAATTTCATGATAAATAAGTCCATTTCTCGTATGAAATCAGTATATTATATGAGTGAGCATAATTAATATTACTTTCTAATAAGCTAATGGGAAAATACTCCACGAAATGAATTTATATTCGAGAAAAACTACAATACACACTCACGAAATATAAGCGTATGAGGAGAAAAAAAATTTGTTTCTTAATGCACTCTTAAATCGGTATTTTTTGACTCGAAAGTAAACTCAACCCTTAAAGAAATTACGTCAGTTGTGCAAAGTACATTATTGTTGAGATATACGCTTATAACATATCATTGTCCATAAAATTCTGTCTATTCTTGTTAGTTAGTATCGAAAACTTTTCCCCTGCAGGTGGCGTGTTACACGAAGCGAATCACGAAACACAATATCTCTTAATTTTAAATGCTTTTTTTACTTCTCTTCGTACTTTTTCAATTTTCTTAAAAACAATCTTCTATTGACTTTACAAAGATGTATGTTTATTCAAGAATGAAGATAGTACACATAGTAGAATCAAAAATATGGATGCAGAAAGTATTTCATCAGAAGGAAGCGTTGGAAAGGCTTTCTGTGGTAACAGTCAACCAGTTGTACGAGAACTGCTTTGGGAAAAAGAGAATATCGCTTTGGCCTTAGAAAATTTACCAGCTGGTAAAGCGGCACTAACTATTTTACCGACTGTGGACAGAAATCAATTATCTAGTGTTATTGAGAGAATAAAATACAAAAATTTTCCTCCAAAGGTCGATTCATTAGAATTAATACCAAAATTTGCTAATGGGTATGTAAACTAAAAAAATATTTTCTACAGCATTACTTCGGTCATCAGTTTTGATCAATAATACATATTTAAAACCTCGTTTTTGATATGAACATATAATACGAACAACTTGTGAAATTATGAGATATTTAAGGATTTATATGTTACAGCAGGGATAAGCTTCAGTTTGTGAAATGCAACTTTCATTTCAAGGGTGCAAAATTAGAGAGATGCAACAAATCCAATTGCATTTACAATAGCGCTTTAATAACTTCTTATATAGCTTTAAAAGCATGAAGGAGAACCTCTTTGTTATTTTTTTTTCAGACACCATTGATCGTGTATGATACCATGTATCACATATGGTCAACTGATAAGAAATTTCTAAGAAAAAACTAATTTTCAAACATAAAAAAAGAGAAACTTACAAATAAGTATTTTGATTCGACAATCCTTTCAGGTGTTTTTGAAAAATGAAACTTCAATCTCAACGCTTTACTACGTCTCATTTTAATTATTTTTTCTTCAAACCAACAAACCAAACAACAACGTTTTTATTCATTTTGTTACTTGTACGATAAAAATATATTTTGAAACAAACTTTTTAGTGGGAATAGTTGTTAACTGTTGGCACATCCACGCTTTTAGAGTCTTCGGCACTTTACGAAGTCGCGTGACTTTTTTGAGTATTTCGCACTCATTTAAAATATTTGTACATTTTTTTGTACACTTCTGAACTTACTTGAAACGTCTTCAGCACAAAATTTCAGAGATATTTATAAAAACGTTTACAAAGTCGTGAGACGCTCTAATATTCTAAATACATGGAAGACAAGTGAGCGCCATCTGCTGTCAGCTTATCTTTTCAAGTGGCACGATGGCTTTTCCCAAAATCACTTTTAAAGTTACAATCTGAAACTTGGTGTAGTCCTTTACGAAATCTTGTACTTTGATATTATACCATTAAAATTTTTATTTTCAAAAATTCATGACACACTTTTATCGCAAACATATTATTCGTGTATCATTGAGTACTGATGAGTTAAACCTCCTTAAGCTAGATGGTAACGCATCTTTTATTTTTGTTAGCTTTATGTGTGATTTAGAGGTTATCATGACAATCAGACTAAGTTATTAATTTATTAAAACAGAGCTTTAGACAGGCTAGACGGTATGTTTTGAGCTGTAATGGTCACAATGTTTTATAGCACCACATACACAAATCTTTGCTGAGGATAGAGTTGACAAATGATGAGATAATCAAATTAATTACAATAAAAATAATTGTCTGAAATATACAGGGGACATCAAGTTTTTAAAGTTTTGTGCAAGGGCCATTTTTCTTAAATCTGTATCTTTCCATCTATGATTCAAATATAAAACACCTCTCTGCGGATTGTGGTGTGTGGTTTATAAATCTTTAAAAAAACGAGGTTATTATTTAAATACATGACATTTAAATTTTGTAAAGTACTCCTTTACAGCAATATTGATAATTATGAGACAAAAGTATCGATCGTAATATTATATCAATGATTTCAGTTGTTTACGAAAAGATTCATTCATAGCAGAAAATGAAGAAGCTCTAGCCTCCACACCAGATGAACTACTGATGAAATGGCCAAATACATGTCTTTTGGTCTCTTGCTGGTTTGGACAAATTGATATTGTTAAGCTTCTTCTGCAGAAAGGTGCGCAAGTCAGTTATTGTGACTGTGATGGTAGGTACGTAAGTATAAGATCAGTACTATTTAAAAAGGTAGTGCTTAAATGGAAAAAAAAATTATCATATTTACAACATACTCTTTATTGTAATAACTATTATGAAATTAGGAAGACATGCGTCATACAAAAATGTATCTCGACATTTTTTGCAAATGCAATCAAAAATTACAATAGTTATCTAAAAGTATAATTAAGAGATCTTTTTTTGCTATAAAAGTAAAATATTTCTTTTCATCATCAAAATATTCAATAGCAAAAAGACCATTGAAGTAGATAGTACAGACACACAGATAAGTAGCTGTCTACTGCGCAAGGCGTATTTAATATAAACTTTCTTATTACCAAGAGATCGTTAACAGTAGCGGTGCTAGCTGCAGCTCGTCACTGCAAACAGTCTCTACTTAAGCTCAAAAGTTCTGAGTAGGTGTTTTTAAGTATGGCCAATGTTTTTTGGATTTTGAATGGATTGTAACTTTAACAAAAAGTCTTACAGTTAATTTTTGTCAAGTATTTTTTTCTAAAATTTACTGTTTTAAACGTGAAAAAATGAAAATGTACATAATTTTTACTCATGAACTTTATAAAAAATATTAATGAGTCTTCTTTGAACGGTTTTCTACTAGTACAATAAATTTTATCAAAATCTGAATAATAATTCTATAACTCATTTTATTTTATAAATCAACGTATTGTCTTAACGGTAGTCCGGAAAAAATTGAAGTTTCCTACCTAATCGATGAGGTAGATGTGATTTTTTAGCGCATAACGTTATATATTAAATAACTAGTTATTTCATGAGAAAAAGAGGAGTTGATGCACATTATTGACATTTCTAAGAATAAGTTAAGCCCAGACTCAATAGGATTCATTAAACATTGAATAAAAAAGCCGTAAATTCAGATGTAAAATGAACGACGCATAATTTGAATTTTCGCTTCATTTCCTTAGACTGCAATGTATTGACTAAAATTAATTTTGAATTGTTCTATGGTGTTAAAATGATATACTCTGATCCTTCTTTTGGCATAAAAATGAGCAGAATAAATTAATTACAGTAGATAAAATTAATTAGTTAAAGATCGGTAGAGTATCAAACTGATAGCTCTAACGGATACTAATTTAAAAAATTAACAAAAACAGATAATATTTTTAGAATAACCATTTTTGATGCGAATTTTCTAAAAAAGATGAATTTTCACACATTCTGGTCTCAAGATAATATGAAGCCTGATTTTAGTGCGATAAATCGTGACTTGGAAAAGAAATACGAAAAATCAGATCATGCATCGGTTTTTGGACACCTGATTTTACGTTTCAATTTTTAATGAATCCTACCAAGTCTATACTCAAATTGTTCTGAGAAACGTCAAGAATGTGCATTAACTATTCTCTTCATAATATAACTAGATAATATAATATAACTTTTCATAATATAACTTCATAATATAACTAGTTTTTAAATGAATAATGTTGTAAGGCTAAACAATTACATCTACCTCGTCGATAAGCTAGGAGACTTTAATTTTCTTGAGACTACCCGTATTTTAATCAAAATATTTTGTTAGTTAAAAAATTACTGTAGTATAACAGTTTTACGAAAAAAGTACTACACTTATGTTGAAAGCATCACTGCAGAATGTCGAAGCATTCAAGTGAAACCTACGAAGAATAACAGCAAAAATAAATGCAAAGAATACGATACCCCAACTTTATTTTGATTTAGATTGTAAAGATTAGCATTGTTTTCTCTTTTCAATTTACAAGAGAAAAGTAATGCCAGTCTTGAAGTATAATATATTAAAACTCATATTAAATGATAGCAGAAGAAATATAATTAATGAAAAGGAATTTTTTTATCAGAACATCGCTACACCTTGCAGCAAGCATAGGAGCTGTGGAGATAGTGGAAGAAATACTTAAGTACAATGCAGATCCTAATACCTGTGAATTTGAAAAAAATTACACTCCACTGCACTGTGCAGCTGCAGCAGGTAATGCAGATACAGTTCGGTGTCTTCTGAAAGCTGGCGCAGATATTAATATTGGCTTATCAGGTAAAAGCCCATTGTATTATGCTGTCCAGAATGCTGGACAAAACAAAGACGTCAGCTGCGTTAGGATATTACTAGAAGCAGGTGCATCGCCTAACAATCCACAGGTAAAAATAAAATTTGTTGCTATTAGGTAATAACGTGACACAGTATTTTAAATACTAAATATGAGTAACAACAATCAGTTGATCTAATTTCCACGACCTATTTCCATTCAACATGGCTTTTTGACAAAAACAATTTAGTTATAAAATCGTGTTTTTTTTGCGATTTTTCCAAAATAGTTGCTTTTCCTGCTTGTTATTGTCATTATAGAATATTTTATTATGCAATTTTACAAAAATCTTTCAAGCCGAACCGTGACAGTGGATCTTCCTGTTCGGTGCTTCTCTTACACTTAAACTGGACTGTAACGTACGGAAGAGTACGAAAGTTTGAATGTGTAGGGGTGTATGTGTGTGAATATGCGAGCGTTGCGAGGATAGGCACCATCGCTAACGCAAAATACACTGGTGTACTCCTCTATCGTAAATAAACGAATTAGTGATATGTGAGAATGAGTACTACACATATATTTTATTTCATCATTTTGAATGTGTGATCCTGGTAATTTTCCTCCAGAGCTACCAACTTCCCGATGGGCAGTCTACAGCAGAACCTCCTCTAGGTTTAGAATCATCACCTTTAAAATGCCGTCACATGCAGAGTACGGAATTCACAATACGCAATACGGACTTTTCTAATAGCCAAGAAAACTAATTCTGTGATAAAAACTCTATTCACGTACAGACGGGTTTGTGTATAGAATAGGATCATATAATAGATCATATCACATCATATATTCTATGTATAGGGACACGTTCATAACTTTTATTATCCATTACAAAGTGTCAACAACGACTACTAATGTCTGCATTCATGCTCATTTTTTTTTTTTTTGTTGCTGCTTTGAAATAAATCTTATGCAATTTCTTTATTTACTTGGATGAGACTGTAGAAATAACCTTTTTGAAAGTATAAGGTGATTTTTTCATGGTCAGAAAGAATGTGTAAGAATTGCGTAAAACTCACGCTGTCCAGGCTACCAGGAGAAACATTAATAATTATTATTAAAGAACTAAGCTTTATTTACTAATATCTTCCACATTTAAATCTTTTAAATATATACTTGTTTGCATTGACTCATGTAAGGTTTTATTTTAACACATTAAGGTGGTTCTTCACGATGGTGCCGTATCAAAGCGACACGGGACCCTGGTGGTTTTCTAACTTTCGATTAGCGTATTATTTGCAACATAAAATATGTTGTACTGGCACTTGACCATAATATCATTGCATTTACATACAAATAAAGCTAATAAAGTCATAGTAAGAGTTATAAAAAATTTCTTTTTTGACGCAAGGTTCTGAAAATGGCATGTACGCTCCTACTCAAGCAGACGTTGCCACCGATTTCTGCATGTACATATATATATAATTTTATACAATCGTCGAGCGTCGTCTGCCGCACAAACGTAACCCCTTCACTTTTGTTTTTATTATCCGATGTATCCGAAATATTGATATGCTTCTTGTTATGATTACCTTATGTACGTTTTTAACACAAAAATAAACTCTAATTTTCATTTTCAACAAATATTAATCATAAAATAATTTTACTGATTGTCTTATTACCATATTAGTAAGTGAGTCATTTTAAATTTGCGCGCGCAATCCGAGCGTCTGCTCGTTTACACGGCAGACATTTCGCTCTCGCTGATCAATAACTGATTACGTTTACGATTAAATATCGTATACTATTTCTCTGATTAGCCCAAACTTTTGTTATATTATTAGAAAGCTGAAAAATTCTTCTTTTACTACAATTTTTTTTCTATTACGATCTTAAGTCTACTTTACGGGATATTACATGATATCGTAGTATGGAAAAGTAATCTACATAAGAATACATGTTAAAAGTGCATTTTTTTAATGACTTGTTTTCAAAAATTTGCCTGATAAAGGGACTTAAAATTTTAAGAGAAGATGCCTTATAACTTTAATAACAATCCATCCAAGTTTCCCTGTAAGTTTAAGTAAATGGGTTAGGTGAAGAACCACCTTAAACAACAAAAACGTTTTAAAACGGCGCAAAAAGCAATTTGTAACGTAAACGTTTATAATTTTGCGTCCAAAAATAGAATATTACTATAATGCAAGACATCTGTAAAAGCGGTTGGTTATTGTTTCTTCGAAATTTATTGTATTCCACATCAAAACTGTAATTTTTTTATCCATTATAATCAAATCTAACTAATGCCCAAACATGCACTTAATACTTGTATTAGAATAATCGATGGTTAAAGTGATCGTATTTGGGGTTTAATTTGATTGAATTTTTTTACGAGTACCCTTCGCATATCTAAAACCAATAGTTCGGCAATGCTTGGTTCATTCAAACTTGAGGTTCTGCCAAATCAGTGTATAGACACTACCCTGATATGGAAGACATATTTACGTCGATTCATTTTTTAAATATTTGGTACTTTTTGTACACAGCCCATGAAATAATTTACTTTTGGAAACTGGTGTTGAATAATAAAAAAACAAAAAATTTTTAACTAGATGTCTTTTAGTTTGTTTTATCATACAATTGTTTACAGGTAGTTTAGAGGAGAAAAACTAATTACAGTATTTTTTTTTTTTTAACTAGTAACAACCTGATTTTTTTTTCACCTGAATACACGTATGGGCCAACTTTTTTTTTGTCCTGTTTTAGCACGTAGGGAATCCACAATGTTTAAAAAATTACACATTTCCTTATAAAAGTCATCCTGGTTAAAAATTTCACCACTGGGTAATTCAATAGTAAAATCCTCGAGTGGATTAGCATACACTGGGCACGTAAGACTATCAAAAAATGTATCCAGCAGCGATCGTTTCTCTTGATTGGGCCTGCTCATTGCTGTGATCCTGGTTGGAGGATAAGTTGCTGCTGGGGCGGTTACTTTTGCTGCTACTTTTGAATTTGTTGCTCTTGTTATAGTACATTTACTTGGCCACTATAGTTAGTGCAAATTGCTCTATGACTTTCGATGTTGCAATATAAAAAAAAAAAAAAAAGAAAAAAAAATTGAAATTGAAATTAATGCTTATCTTTTTTTACATTTTTGAAGATAACTAATTGATATCGACATATAAAGAAGTTGTTACACACGAGTTGAAACCACAAACTATTTTTAGTACCAACTATTGTCGAGTTGTCGTCATTATTTCATGTTGAGAGTTAGCACATTGGGAAACATTCAAAATAACATCTTAGAAAGAATTTTTTATAAATAAGATAACGTCATGAAATTTAGAGCAGAAAATGATCATGTAAATCGAAAGATTGTAACTTCAGTGCTTTTTTCTTTGGAGAAATTTATAAATTAAAGTAATAATAAAATATTGTTATAACTAGAGTAATAAGCAGCAACAAAAACATTATGGTGAACCTTGTCGATCGAAGTTAAAGATACCATAGCTCTAGAGCTTGTCAGGTATGACATCTGCTCTGTAACTTCCAGTTGTTGTGTAGCTAAATCAGATAGACGCACAAATGGTCGCTGCTGGATTCCAGAACCGTAGATTGGCTTTAAAGGCATCCACGACTGTTGTCCCTGTGGACAATTCGGAAACAATGGAGGCTGGACATGCAGGGATCTGTAGCTGCTCGCAGATTCTACTGGATTCAGCATATTATGAGCTACCCGTGCTTTTTTAACGATGTTTTCCTTATTTTGTTTCTTCAATTGTATTCGCTGATTTTGAAATCAAATTGTCACTTGATTTTCCGTGAGATTCATCTCTTTCGCCAAACGTAATCGGCCAGCCAGGGACAAGTAATTATTCATGTTAAATACTCTTTCGAGCTCCACAATCTGCGCTGAGCTATACGACGTCCTTTTTTGTTTTCTATTTAATTGGCCTGGAAAATATGAAGATACATATTATATTAGGTACATTTACGTATTAGATACAGTGTGTGACAACCCACTCGAGGATTTTACTATTGAATTACCCAGTGGTGAAATTTTTAACCAGGATGACTTTTATAAGGAAATGTGTAATTTTTTAAACATTGTGGATTCCCTACGTGCTAAAACAGGACAAAAAAAAAGTTGGCCCATACGTGTATTCAGGTGAAAAAAAAATCAGGTTGTTACTAGTTAAAAAAAAAAAAATACTGTAATTAGTTTTTCTCCTCTAAACTACCTGTAAACAATTGTATGATAAAACAAACTAAAAGACATCTAGTTAAAATTTTTTTGTTTTTTTATTATTCAACACCAGTTTCCAAAAGTAAATTATTTCATGGGCTGTGTACAAAAAGTACCAAATATTTTAAAAATGAATCGACGTAAATATGTCTTTCATATCAGGGTAGTGTCTATACACTGATTTGGCAGAACCTCAAGTTTGAATGAACCAAGCATTGCCGAACTATTGGTTTTAGATATGCGAAGGGTACTCGTAAAAAAATTCAATCAAATTAAACCCCAAATACGACCACTTTAACCATCGATTATTCTAATACAAGTATTAAGTGCATGTTTGGGCATTAGTTAGATTTGATTATAATGGATAAAAAAATTACAGTTTTGATGTGGAATACAATAAGTTTCGAAGAAACAATAAAAATCGGCTTTTACAGATGTCTTGCACTATATTAATATTCTATTTTTGGACGTAAAATTATAAATTTTCACGTTACAAAACGCTTTTTCCACCGTTTTAAAACATTTTTGTTGTTTAGTGTGTTAAAATAATACCTTACATGAGTCAATGCAAACAAGTCTATAATATTTAAAAGATTTATATGTGGAAGATATTAGTAACATATAGAGGAATATCAACACAAGTTGAGTTATGCACTTAATTTTATTTAATTTTCTTAATTTTTATAATATCTGTAAAATCTGTACTGGTATAGTTGATGTAGTTAATGGAATTATGATGTTTATAATTGTTATATGGCAAAATACACTTTTTACAACACAAGTTGTTAAATTTTTTTGCCAAGTTATTTTTGACGATGTTAGTTACACTTTCTGCATTTATTATATAAGAAACGTTCAAATACCTCATACGTATCAATTCCTAAATCAGAGATAAGTGATCTTTCTCAAAAGTGATATATTGTTTTTTCTAAAAATCATATAAGTTTCTTCTCAATTAGAAGTAAATAATCTGAAAGACGTGACATTATTTTAAGATAAAAGTACAAAATATTATTATTATTTTTAATAACACAGTATAGAAGTCAAAATTCTTTCAATACTCTTATCTCACTACTGTATGAAGCCTATTCTTAAAAACCTTTAAAAAAAATTTTAGATTTTAAATCGTGTCAGCTAACGGCCCCAGAAAATGGTAACAATGGCCAAAAATTGCTTTTCGCGTCTAGAAAAAACTAAAGAACCAGACAAAAAAGTTACACTAGCGAATAAGACGCACAATTTCAAGATCTTTTAAGTTTTTTAATCTTGCTAAGTAACTCTTGACGAGTACAATGCCATTTAACAAATGGCAATATATTGAAAAACTAACTACGTCTAACTTTTTTGTGGAGGGTTCATTTTTTGCTTCTTGCAACGGATTGGAAAAAGTTTACAACCGATTATCTTTAAATTTGATGATTATGTTAAGGGACACAAAATCTACCTTGTATTCAATTTTGAAGTCACAGTATTTACAGGAAGGCGAGCTATAGATTTTTTTAAAAACGATCCAAAGTAGCACTTTTTTTCCAAATCGCGAAAAACGGCTGGACCGACTTTATCCCACCAGAGCTCATTTTCTTTGTCTTAAAATTACGCATTTTTTTCACCAGTGTAACTTTTTTGTCCGGCTCTACAGTCTTTTTTTCTAGACGCGAAAAACCATTTCCAGCCATTGTTACCATAATTTTGGATTGTTAGCCGATACAATTTGAAGTCTAAAATTATTTAGATTTTTTCGGAAACCATCAAAATTTTTTTCACGTTAGAAGCAATTTTCTGAGAATTACCATGCTTTTTTGCTGAATCCATTTCAACTAAAACGCTCAAAAGCGGCCACAGATGACAGTTAGTGTACATTTTTAGACGTTTCAGACAATTTTTTTTTTTCATCGCAAATTTTAAATACTGTCGTTTCAACGGTTATTTAATTTTTGCAACTGAACCAATGATCTGATTGTTAGCCATTACGAAAAATTTGAAGGTCTTTTGACTATCCACATGTTTTTCTATGGGATTTTTTAATAATTCTCAAAAGAAAAACTCTACAGTCAGAATAATACATTACGCTAAAAGGGACGAAAGTACAATATTATCTTCTGGGTGCGTGATTGCCTCCCAAGCAAAAGGCAAGGATGGCTAACACACAGATTATGGCAAAATACTTTTCTATAAGCAGAGAATGCGAGTTTTTACCTGGGAGGAATATTTCACTTTCACCTCTAAAATCAAGGAAGAAACGTTGTCTGTGCGGAGGGTATGGTAAAAAAGTATTTTTTCTGCATTCTAACCTTAAAATAGCACCTATACCGCTTGATTTTGGGTTTTTAGACGGAAAAATAGTATACATAACTGGTTTGGAAAGGCTTCTTTACAAACTTCGTTACGGCCTTCGCCTTTGATTAGTGCCGTAAATAGAAGCGTTTACAAGCTCGTACGTAATATACTATTAAGAGCCATAATTGGGTAACCATAACACTTTTTAAATAAATTCCGTTGTCCAAAATGATTTATTATGTATAGATACTACTAAAGACTTCCAAAAAAAGGCAAACTACTATTTAACTTTCTATTTAAAAACTAGGGATGAATTAAATCAGTTAACTTATACAAAAATCAAAAAAAATAATGGAAGTTTTATGCCTCTATGTTTGTACAAAAAAGATTAAAATAGTCTAATATTAATTGTCAGGAAACATTTTACATCGATATTAAATTTCTGTTAGGTGTACACGGAAACACCACTACACGTGGCAGCAAGCTTGGGTTTGGCGGAATGCATCGAGCTACTGCTAAAATATGGAGCCGATGTACGAGTACAATTTGGAAACGAGCGATCCACGCCTCTACACCTGGCAGCCGAGGAAGGGAATCTAGAGTGCACACGGCTTCTGCTTCAAGCCGGTGCTTTTCCAGACGTTACCAATTCCCGGGGTCAGACAGCATTACATCTAGCAGCTCTATCGCAATCAGCTGAAACCCTAGATATTCTCATAGGAGCTGGAGCAAATGTCAATGCTGGAGACGACAACGGAAGGTCTCCACTGCACACAGCAGTTGCCAAGGCTGTCCGGGGTAGCGACTTGATTCGAATTTTGATTAGCGTTAGTACAACAAATATATTGTTTGTCGCTGGCTGTACTTCGCAAAAGCTTCCATGGCTAATACAGTGTGAAAGTAGTAAACAACGTTTTCGTGTAATATGGAAAATCATTTTTTATGCAAAGTATGCAAAATTAAGGGCGGTAATTAAATCAATTGAGCTCAAATTCAATATAACGCATTACGCATTCAAAGATAAAAGTCCCATCCTACAATAGTACAAAATTATGGTACTGTTTATGATTGCAGAATGGACCTTTTTTTATTTAATATATGCAATAAATTGTACAAGACCTTGACGGCTTTAATCATTCCTCAAAATACTAGCTTAGTGGTTCTTCTCATCATTTTACGGCAAAACAGTTGTAAAATTTATAAACAATGTAAATTCATTAAAGTGGATCGATCGGTTGACTTGAAACTTTGAAATATACTCTGAGTACCTTTCAACCATACAAAACTGATCAAATATTTACTATTCCGTGAGATATTTCAAAATATTAAAAGAAATGAAAGGTAACGCTCCAAAATCAAATAAGTGCGATGCTTTATTCTTAAACGTACTACACAGATATATCAAAGTATATCACTGAGCAACCCAATTCTTTGAATCAAAGAAAATTTCTTTACCCTCATTCCGTTAAATATTTTCTTGTGAGTAAAAAAATTTAAGTTAATTAAAAATAATATTTTATTAAATCAAAATTTTCTTTTTTTAATTACGAATTTCTCATTTAGTTGTACGAAATGTTTTTTTGAATCAACTAAATTTGTTTCAATTAAAAGAAAATATTTAACGGAATGAGGGTAAAGAAATTTTCTTTGATTCAAAGAATTGGGTTGCTCAGTTATAACGTTTGAAGTAAAATATCATAAAAACAGCACCGCTAGACTTTCCCAAATTCCAATATCACATATTTATTATGATTACAAGTAATAATTAAGTGTTTCAAGAGTTTCCTAATTATACTTTATTTATACACAATTTATTACTAAAGCGATCGTAAAAATAGTGTGCTTTTCAGCGAAAGTCTCACAAAAATGTTTAAGGAAACCACCAATATTGCCAAATGATTTCTCGAGAACTATACCACTAGTCCCTCTGAAATTCGGGTGCGTTATAAATAAAACTAAAATTTTCTTACTTTGTTTTTTTAAAGAAATTATTTATGAAGTTCAATTTCGTCAACACCCCCTTAAAAAAAATTGTAACTCATTCACATATTTTTTTTCTCACAAGTATGTCTTCGATTTAATTGACTCCAACAATAAACACGGTATTATTACTGGCGTCAAAAGTTCATCGGTAGCAGTTTATTTTAATTGTACTCGCATTAGTATAAAAGTAATGACCATATCAATTTAACGCCAATTAACAGGACACGACAGGATACAGGCACGACAATTAACAGGACAATTAACATGTATAGCAGAAAATATTTCTCATAAAAAAGTTGCAAACAAGAATATAAATGTAGTTACTAAAAAAACAGAATTTACTTATTTTATTTTATTTATTTTCTTTCCTGAAATAAAATATAGAAATAGCAGCAGTAGCAAAATAAAACACAATTTTATAATATTGGCTCTTTCCGTATTGCAGTCTATTTCGCAAGGAAGTTCCAGCGCTCACGTATCTAAACATATACTATTCAAAAGTTAAAATTACAGTAAATTCAGTGATTTCTTTTTTTTATATCCGTAACTGGTTAAAATTTCAAGATATTTAAGCTTACTCTTTTAACATGCATTCTCATGGTAAACACAGTAAGATCAACGAATCAGAATTTAAAACAAAAGTTTCAATACATAATGAGTTAATAGGTATTAAAGATTAAAACTTCATCTTTCCAACACCATAGTCAAAAAATGGGTAGTCAGACTTTAAATTGAGAAAATTACAGAAGAAAGGACTGGGTACAAAAAATACTCCATACGACAGACGATTCGCACGCAGCAGACTACGTTTACCATACCATACTCAATCGTCACGCGGCGTACTCGCTCTGTGCACAAACGGCAAAAACTGAGCCTTCGACACCCAATTCGTATTTAAAGTACATGTATTAGTCGACACTAGTGTGTCCACTATCATCAATTCATCTTCGATTATCTTGTTCAGGATTCTTAAAATCAGCGCAAATGGGGGGAACACGTAGAATTCTAAATCAGCCTATAGCTTGTAGTGGACGGGTCCACCAGGCTGGCTTCTGCCTGGCTTCCATGCAAAGAACTTTTGGCAGTTCTCGTCCCACGGACTCGCGAAAAGGTCTACCTCCAGCATGCCTAACTCTCTTGTTATCGACCAAAATACTTTGTTGTTTGGACTCCATTCGGTATCCACGTTATTTATACACAGAAGGTCGTCGGCTACTTTAGTGTCAGACAACGGATGTATGACACGAACAGTCAATTTCTCCGACTTTCAGCCCATTGCCAAATTTTTTAGGCTAGCTGATTGATATGCGGATAGGCTACTCTCTCCTTTTTTTAACGTAGGAGAGGGTTGTCGTATTATCTATGAGCATTATATGCAATAAGACAGCGACTTCCTTGGCTCGATACGCAAGGGTTCTTAAAGTAAGTTTGACTGCAAACAGTTCTTTTCTATTTATTTGATAGCTAGGTGCCGTTGGGTTCTAACCTCGGTTCTAACGACCACACGCGTTACATAAACCAGCAGTAGCTCCCCAGCCTATATCTGACGCGTCTGTATGAAGCGTGATGTCGAACCTATGGGACGTAATATATTTTTTGGCGTTTGGTATCGCGTACAGCCATCATGTCAGGCCGGCTTTGGCTTACTCTGAAATAGTCATAGTGAATTTGTAATCTAAGTCATTACATAGCAGGGCTGTGAGTTTCTCTCTCTCTCTCTCTCTCTCTTACAGCCATGCCGTGTGTACATGCCGTATTCGAATGCGGGTAACGTCACCATTGGTGATCCCAATAGTTTTGCCAGATCTCTTATGATTAGTTTTTTCTTATTACAATTAATTACAAAGTTGACCTGATATTTTTAACCTGATATCTTTTTTTTTTTCTTCTAATAAATAAAAAAAAATTTTAAATAATTAATGGAATGTTTTTTTGAACATCATTTTTTGTTCGTTTTTTATAAATCAGCAAAGAAAATTTCGACTGTCAAAAGTGTCCAACTACTGGGTAATTTACCTTAAAGCTAGCAATTCTTTTTTTTATGTTGATGTACTCATATACATGCTTTCACGCACACCTCATCCCCTCTTTCTAAATTTATTTAAAATTGAAGTTGTGAGTCTATTTTCAAATTTCTAAAAGTAATCTTTTGTACCCAAAAAGTTGGGAGATGCCTACAAATCATATAAATGCCATTTAACATGATTTTTTCATAAGATTACATGTTAAGTATAGACTTTTTTAAACATATATAAAATAATGGTGCAGTGAAACGAGCTGCAACTTTTAATGGTATTTTTTATGCTGTTTTAATATATCTTTATCATATGCATAATATCTTTCAAAAAAAAACCTATGCGTGATAAACATCCTTAAGAGACATTCACTGGTATACAATACTACCATATTAAAGAAAACTATACTACAGGGTGGTTTTTCTTAATTTTCTATATACAATTATATTTTGGGTATTAAATATAGACGAGAAATAAGTGTGGGATCGTACATGATAAATGTGAGCGTGACGTTACAGACGTAATCAGCGTAGGCTGTAGAATGTTGTTCTAAAATCACCGGAAGATTCAATGACAGTGCCCAGTCTTGGACTGGCCAGCCTATATATTATTCTATTGTATTGTGTCGTAATATATTGTTTATGATCGTTAACTCATTAAATATTAGTTAAAATCACACCCAATCAACCTAGGTATACTCATTCCCATGATAATTATACCACCTTCGTACACAATATTGTTTTATAGAAGGTATTTATATACTCAAAATTATATTATTTGCCACATAATTTTATAGAAATATAAATTTTTTACTTGGGTACCCAAGCACCCACTGTCCACTAGTTTTTTTTTTTTTTTATGAGGCAGTATTTTACTTACTTCCTGGTTTTTCTGCATGTATAAGTCTCGTGTCTTTGAGCGTTTTGGTAAGGTAAAAGCTATCTCCAGGTTGAGCTTGGACACCTGAAGAAATTTCAAGTAGCACTTGTACGCCTCAAGGAGAGAATTTTTTTCCTCCTTAGGTAGGCCGTGTTCTACAAAGTAATCTAGTGTAAACATAACAAAATTTGTGAGGAATAAAAACTTACAAGTCAGTTACTTTGTCAACAATGTTACAGGGATGTTTAAAATATACTTTTAATTAACCCATCTTTTACACACGCCTTCAAATTAGTTAATTAATCTTGATTAAGAATAAATTCATTACATTTGGAAGCACTGATTGAGTTTTGAGTCTGTCAAAAAGCCTTCTCTCGCTGCTTCCAAATTCACCAACAGATGGCACAACCGATAGGTTGACGATCCCAATAGGTGTTGTCCCAATATACACACAATAGATGACGACAATACCGACGTAGTTTTTTGAAACATTTACGCAAGTTCACTTTTACAGAATATCTTCTACTTTTTGACAAAATAACATTGAAAAAGAATCGCTTTGAATCCTTGTGATGTAGATGACATGTGAGATCAAAATACCATGTGTAAAAATTTTTATGAATTTTTTTTTTTTAAATCATTTTGAGTCAGTTAAGGCAGAATCACCCTATGTATATATGTGAATAAACCCACGAAAAAAATCTCAAATTCTTACCCCATTAAAAAGTAGTGTATTGTTTACCAGGGGAAGAAAAATAAAGAATATTTCAAATCACATGCAATTGATACGTATGCAATCTGAGGGATTTTTTATGTCTTCCTGTGGATTGTATACAATTTTAAACCAATCTTGTGCAAGGAGATGGAATTTTCGTTTCACGAAAAAAGGAACGGTACTTCCGTTTTCCGGCGCAGTGTGGTATAAACATTTTTTTACCATACTGCGCTGGAAGAAGGCGAACTTAGACTATTTTTTACAATATTGATGCAAAAACTATATACTCATAAATGACACATGTGTTATTATACGAAAAATGGTTTATTTTATACCCCAGTCGATTACAACGTCGTGTAAGGAGATATCGATCTGAAAACTTTTTCAAATAATCAAGGGATGTTTACAAGTGGAAGTACAGCATAATTCAGAGCCTTAAAAAGTATTAATATAGTTTAAGGTACAAAAAAGGCAGTTCTACAGGCTCGCTAATTAATAAATTCGATCTTTCTAAAATAAAAACTAAGAGCGTGTAAGTGCTACAGAATATAAAGTATTTTTAATACTTCTTTTTAAAAATTTTAAATTTTTAAAAATCGGTGTGTAGCAACCTGTTGAAATTCGATCGGGAAGGTGCCAAAAACCACTTTTTTGCTCTAAAAGGGCTTAAAAAATGTCAAAATCAAAAACACAAAATATTGTCATGTAGACCTTATGAAGATAAAAAAAAGAGTTTGAACAATCAAAATCAAACAACAACTTTTTACGTAAAAAAATAAAAACAGCGAAAACTCGCTATTTTCCAATATTTAATATTTAATTTTATATATCCAAGATGTATCCTTCAAAGCTTAAACTATTGGTTTTTGTGTCCTTTATCTGTGGTTATTTTTAAATATGTGCTCTCTCGTCACCTATAGAAGCCGAGTAATTAATTACTGAAATTGGCGATTTTGCACTGTTTTTGATTTTAACGTAAAAAGTTGTTCGATCTTGATTTTTAAAAACTCATTTTTTTAGTCTTTTTTAAGCTCTGCATGACAATATTTTTTTGTTTTTGGTTTATACATTTTTTTAAGCCTTTTTAGTGCAAAAAAGTGGTTTTTGGCACCTTCCCGATCGAATTTTAACAGGTTTCTACATACCGATTTTTTCTAAGTTATTTTTCCCGAAATCCCATTATTTTTTTCCTATTTATCACAGTGAGAAACATCTCTGGAACGAGATTTTAAAAAATCACTTATTTTTCGCTCCGGGCCCTGTACTACAGTTTATATAATAAGCGTTCCTGTGCATGGGCGTCTTAGGGTACCTGTACATGGAAGACTTGCAGTCTGGAGAATGCCAGCCAAAGCTTCGGCAGGTGATTCAATTCAAATTGATAAAGATCAAATTTTATTTATTTTTTGCTTTCAGTGCAATAAATACCTTATTTGCAATGACACTATATTCTGAAGTCGTATTTGGATGTCAGAAACTAATTTTGGTAAAAAGTTATGAAAATTTTATTATTAAATGAAAATATCGTTTTCTATCATACAGTCTCAAAGTGACAAGGAGATTATCGCTAACTCCTTGAATTATTCTATTAAATTCTGTAAAAACTACCTAAGCTGGCTTTATTTTCTTTTTATTTGTTTTATTATGCAACATCGCTCTGTAAATTGCATACAATTTTTTTATTTTGACCTCTATCAATACTTTATCATTCCAAATACTTTTTCTCTTTTTGTGTAAACATAAAATGTGTTTGAGGTTAGATTATGTAACTGGCATGTTATTTAATGAAATACTTTTTTTTACAATAAAAAAAGTTGTTGTGACTTGATTATCATTTGATCTCTAAGTTGGTAGATAAGTGCACCAAAACGTGATCAGCTTATTCACTTTTGTTTACATGGGCGAACACACGGTCGGTTAGTTAAGCCGGATGGGGGTAGGTACCAACCTTATATTTAGCCAACGCATCATTTCCGAACAGAGCCCCAGATTGCAGGTTTCCCATGTACAGGCACCCTAAAAAGTCTTAAGGGCATGCATATGCTCTACTGTACCGGCTTACCTCTATTGCAGATTTTCATTTTACTCTCTGGAAACCGATCCGAGTTGATTTTCCATTTGGGTATGGCTTAATTGATTGAAAATGAAGGGCGCTCTGGTCCCTTTGTCGCGAAATTCAATAATTAGCAAGTGCACTTTTGTGGGTAATAAAGTCGGAAGAAGCACCTATATATAGATGCTTTGTTGTTAATGTTATCTGCTGTTCACTGTCTATATGTATTCCCGCGTCCAGCTGTCCCCCGTTCCGTTCGTTCCTCGATTCCGCATCGTGCATTAGGGCTATTGTGTCGGCGCTGAATTTGAATATTTTGCTGGATAGTTTCGAGGCGTAATAAAAAAGACTAACGTGTTGTATAACGGATAGCATAAAAAAGTGACAGCTATCGATAAACCATCGGTTGTAGGTAATCAGTAGTAATATGTTATAAAAGCTATGCATTATTTTGTAATGCAGATTTAGAAAAAGTGATGTAAAATTAAATTCGTTGGTAAAAAGTCTAATAAAATATAATGAGGAAACAAAAGTCTTGTGCATGATTATGAATATTTACCATTTATCTTTATTGCTTACTTACTCTTTGATGTACTGTGTTCAAAACCATGTGAACGTCTTTTGCAATTAATTAACGCAGATGTGAACATCGAGAGTATTAAAACTAATGTTTTAACTCCAACAACTTTTTTAAACGATACATCTGTAGCCTTCTAAAAAATAATTACCGAAAAAACAAACTTCGAAACATCAAGTACTCTATGGTTAAGTCATCTCAACTTTGTTGATCAGTGCAGTAACGTAAACTTAACCGTTCATACACTAGGAGGAAACACATTCCGTCACTGGCGAGAATATTATTTTGATTTAAAAAATCTGTACGTTTACGATAGCATAAGATGTAATAACTACGACGACTTGAGAGATGAGGAAAAAGATTTCATATCTTTACGTTTCCCAAAAGTTAAAAAACGCAATATCTGCTTTCCACCAGTACAAAACCAAAAAGATAATTCTAGTTGTGGACTTTTTGCAGCGGCCCAAATTACGTATGTGGTTTTGGGTGATGATCCCTCCTTTGAAACTTATAATGAAAATGAAATCCCACTAAGGGAACATTTTTATAATATAATACAAACTAAATCCATATTAAGATTTCCACGGTAGTTAACATTATTAACGTGATAGAAATTGTTCACAAACTTATAACTAACGTAATGAATGAAGTATACTGCAAGATATATGATAAGTTTAAACTATTGGAACAATATTTTTGTAATTTATAGTACATCAGAGAGTAAGTAAGCAATAAAGATAAATGGTAAATATTCATAATCATGCACAAGACTTTTGTTTCCTCATTATATTTTATTAGACTTTTTACCAACGAATTTAATTTTACATCACTTTTTCTAAATCTGCATTACAAAATAATGCATAGCTTTTATAACATATTACTACTGATTACCTACAACCGATGGTTTATCGATAGCTGTCACTTTTTTATGCTATCCGTTATACAACACGTTAGTCTTTTTTATTACGCCTCGAAACTATCCAGCAAAATATTCAAATTCAGCGCCGACACAATAGCCCTAATGCACGATGCGGAATCGAGGAACGAACGGAACGGGGGACAGCTGGACGCGGGAATACATATAGACAGTGAACAGCAGATAACATTAACAACAAAGCATCTATATATAGGTGCTTCTTCCGACTTTATTACCCACAAAAGTGCACTTGCTAATTATTGAATTTCGCGACAAAGGGACCAGAGCGCCCTTCATTTTCAATCAATTAAGCCATACCCAAATGGAAAATCAACTCGGATCGGTTTCCAGAGAGTAAAATGAAAATCTGCAATAGAGGTAAGCCGGTACAGTAGAGCATATGCATGCCCTTAAGCCTATAAGCCACACCTATGGCGGGTGATTTAATTCAAACTGATGTTAACTAAATACCGATATAATTTGTTTTAAACAAGGAAACACACTCTATTTATGATCAAACTATGTAACGTGAATGCATCATAAGATTAGAACGTCTTTAAGTCATCAAATGAAAAGTTTTAATTCATGTTCATACAATAGTTTTGTCAACATAACCTCTATTGTTAACGACTAAGCGTTAACGAAATTTTTTTTAGTTGTGGTGGCTAAATGTCTTTCCAATATTATAATGCAATCACATAACACAGTTTTATTATGAATAGGATGCGTATTATCTTGTTTAAGAAAAATTATATCAGTACTTAGTTAATGTCAGTTTGTATTGAATCACCCATACCATAGGTTTGGCTTACAGTATTAAAACTATAAAATGTTCATGCACAGGCACCCAAAAAATTCATATGAGCCTGTAACGTTCGTAGTTTTTTAAAACGAACTTAGCAAGTCATTAAAATTTTTCTCGAGCAGATCCAGTAGGGTCGAGAAGAATTTAGTTTCTTTTGGCTCGTCTTTTGGAGACAGACAATACAAAAAAAACATTTTACCAATTAAAAAGCTATTTTAAGTGTTTGTCTATTCATGCCCTTGAAATATGCTAGTTTTTTTAGAATGACTCCCATATGGATATGAGAATTGCATTAAAAATCAACAAAAGATTATCACCTCGAATGAAATCCGCGTTCACGATGGGTACCACATAGTTCATGACATTGTGATCAAAATGAGCTCCGTCTCAAGGATATTCTTAAAACAGAATTTTATTAAAACGCGGGGAAAAAAGTTACGATATTTTTTTGGATTTACTTACATGTCTATGCACGCAACTCGAGCGAAAATTGCTTTTTTTATACTTGTTACCTAAGTAATTATTGGTATTTGGTACTATAGTTTGAATTTCTAATGCAAATTATTCAATACGTCTTTTAATTATTGGAATTTCAGGGAGGAGCATTGGTCAACAAGCCTGACAAGTTTGGTTACACACCGCTTCATATTGCAGCCCTGAATGAAAACTCATCGATAGTAACATATTTATTAGAAAAGGGTGCAGACGTGACAGCTCGTACAAAGGGAGACGTATCAGCACTCAGTTTCATCGTCCGTCGGACCCCGGATGTGCTCACGGACTTTGTCACTCGACTGGACCAGGCAGTAGCTCTACATGACCATGAGCTTGGAGACGTCGACTGCGAGCTTCAACTAGACTTCCGACCACTGGTGCCAGGGGTCCGGAGTGAAAGCGATCTAATGATATGCCTTGTGGAAGTTGGCCAGAGGCACATACTGAAGCATCCACTTTGCGAGAGTTTTCTCTACCTAAAGTGGCTGAAAATCCGCAAATTCTTGCTGTTTAGCCTGATATTCCACTCGGTCTTCGTCACAATATTCACAAGCTATGTCGCAGTCACCTACCTATGGGAGATTGCCAGATTGAGTCGTATCCTTTTTTGGTTCGTTCTACTCTTTACATTGATGCTTGCCTCAAAGGAGCTCTTTCAGGTCGCCCACGGCGTATGTTTATACGCAAAGGGCTGGGAAAACGTGCTACAGTGGAGCGTTATTCTGTTGACGGCGACGGTATTGGCCGAGCCACCGGACGATTGGGAGCAACATGTCGTCGCTTTGAGTAGTCTTTTTGTCTGGCTGGAGTTAATGATGGTCGTCGGCAGATTTCCAATGTTCGGCCTCTACGTCCAGATGTTCACACAGGTGGCAATAAACTTCTTCAAGTTTCTCGGTGCCTACTTGTGCGTTATCGTCGGCTTTTCTTTGGCATTTAGCGTCTTACATAAGAACCGCGAATCCTTTTCAAATCCATTTGTAAGCTTTTTGAAAACCGTAGTAATGTTGTCAGGTGAGCTGGAGTTTGAGGACGTGTTCTATGATAATGATGCACCAATACTTTATCCAGGAACGGCACACCTGATGTGGCTTGTTTTCATTATTCTCATCACCGTCATTTTAGCTAATCTTATGATGGGTCTCGCGGTGTCGGACATACAGGAGCTTCGTCAAAGTGCGGGTCTCGACAGATTGGTCAGACGGGCCGAGTTAGTTACCCACTTGGAGAGCTTGCTATTTTCTAAGTTGCTCGATTATGCGCCTAAAAGGGTTGTCCAAGCCTGCCGGAGCAGCGCCTTGTTGTTGCACCGGCCGCATCACTGCGCCTTCCATATTCGGCCCAATGATCCGAGAGAAAAGAGGTTACCTAGGGAGCTCGTTAAAGCGATTTATCGTCTAGTAATAGAGAGAAAGTCCAATAACAAACTTTCTGCTAACTCGTTGACACGCAATCTCAATAGCGACGAATTCAAATCACATCAAATGAGAAGATTTTACAGTAATTCCTCTTT